>NC_037686.1:41586653-41640053 GCF_003255815.1 Theropithecus gelada | reverse complement strand
TTCCATATGAACTTTAAAGCAGTTTTTTCCAATTCTGTGAAGAAACTCATTGGTAGCTTGATGGGGATGGCATTGAATCTATAAATTACCTTGGGCAGTATGGCCATTTTCACAATATTGATTCTTCCTATCCATGAGCATGGTATGTTCTTCCATTTGTTTGTGTCCTCTTTTATTTC
Source organism: Theropithecus gelada (assembly GCF_003255815.1). Taxonomy (NCBI): domain Eukaryota; kingdom Metazoa; phylum Chordata; class Mammalia; order Primates; family Cercopithecidae; genus Theropithecus; species Theropithecus gelada. The sequence goes on along the minus strand of NC_037686.1, from coordinate 41,639,874 downwards.
ACTGAGCAGTGGTTTGTCATTCTCCTTGAAGAGGTCCTTTACATCCCTTGTAAGTTGGATTCCTAGGTATTTTAATCTCTTTGAAGCAATTGTGAATGGAAGTTAATTCATGATTTGGCTCTCTGTTTGTCTGTTACTGGTGTATACGAATGCTTGTGATTTTTGCACATTAATTTTGTATCCTGAGACTTTGCTGAAGTTGCTTATCAGCCTAAGGAGATTTTGGGCTGAGACAATGGGATTTTCTAAATATACCAGAGGTACAAGGAGGAGCTGGCACTATTCCTCCTGAAACTATTCCAATCAATAGAAAAAGAGGGAATCCTCCCTAACTCATTTTATGAGGCCAACATCATCCTGATACCAAAGCCTGGCAGAGACACAACAAAAAAAGAGAATTTTAGACCAATATCCCTGATGAACATCGATGCAAAAATCCTCAATAAAATACTGGCAAACCGGATTCAGCAGCACATCAAAAAGCTTATCCACCATGATCAAGTGGGCTTCATCCCTGGGATGCAAGGCTGGTTCAACATTCGCAAATCAATAAACATAATCCAGCATATAAACAGAACCAAAGACAAGAACCACATGATTATCTCAATAGATGCAGAAAAGGCTTTTGACAAAATTCAACAGCCCTTCATGCTAAAAATGCTCAATAAATTCGGTATTGATGGAACGTACCTCAAAATAATAAGAGCTATTTATGACAAACCCACAGCCAATATCATACTGAATGGCAAAAACTGGAAAAATTCCCTTTGGAAACTGGCACAAGACAGGGATGCCCTCTCTCACCACTCCTATTCAACATAGTGTTGGAAGTTCTGGCTAGGGCAATCAGGCAAGAGAAAGAAATCAAGGGTATTCAGTTAGGAAAAGAAGAAGTCAAATTGTCCCTCTTTGCAGATGACATGATTGTGTATTTGGAAAAATCTTAAAGAATAAGGTAGCAATTCAGTGGGTTATAAAAGAAGCGTGGAATTTCAACAGATTTAGGTAGGTGATTAGAGAATTCCAGGCAGCAGGAAAAGCATGAGCAGTGACTTAAAGGTGCTACTGTATAGGAAAAGCTAAGGGAATGAAGCCACAGACTTTGGCCAAAGACTAAGGAATGTGAAGGGGAATAAAAATGAGGAAACTAAGAGATAAGTGTATAAGTAATTTGAACTTAATTCTGGTAGCAAGAAGATATTTTTAAAAAATCAGAGAGGAGAGGCACAATCTTAGATAGACATTGGAAATGCTAATCTAGTTTTTATGTGTAAAGTCCACTAAAAAGGAAGGCATTTTAGAAGCAAGATCAGTTTTAGGCCATTGATTCATGTTGAGCTAAGAAAAGGGTTTTGGTGGTGCCTGTAGAAAGAGCAGCAAAAAGATGAACGGCAGAGACTGTGAAAGTAATAACCAACAAAGAAGGGCTCACTGCTAAATTATTTGATACTCACTTTAAGTGCAATAAGGTCTTGGAAAATTAATAAAAATAAGATAATAGGATTGCTGGGGTTTTTTTAGCTTTTATTTTATTTTATTTTTTTTATTATACTTTGTAAGTTCTAGGGTACATGTGCACAATGTGCAGGTTTGTTATATAGGTATACATGTGCCATGTTGGTTTGCTGCACCCATCAACTCATCATTTACATTAGGTATTTCTCCTACTGCTATCCCTACCCCAGCCACTCACCCCCCAACAGGCCGTGGTGTGTGATGTTCCCTGCCCTGTGTCCAAGTGTTCTCATTGTTCAGCTCCCACCTATGAGTGAGAACATGTGGCGTTTGGTTTTCTGTCCTTGTGATAGTTTGCTTAGAATGACGGTTTCCAGCTTTATCCATGTCCCTGCAAAGGACATGAACTCATCCTTTTGTATGGCTGCATAGTATTCCATGGTGTATATGTGCCACATTTTCTTAATACAGTCTATCATTGATGGACATTTTGGTTGGTTCCAAGTCTTTGCTATTGTGAATAGTGCCGCAATAAACATACATGTGCATATGTCTTTATAGCAACATGATTTATAATCCTTTGGGTATATACCTAGTAATGGGATCACTGAGTCAAACGGTATTTCTAGTTCTAGATCCTTGAGGAATTGCCACACTGTCTTCCACAATGGTTGAACTAGTTTACACTCCCACCAACAGTGTAAAAGCATTCCTATTTCTCCACATCCTCTCTAGCATCTGTTGTTTCTCGACTTTTTAATGATTGCCATTCTAACTGGCATGAGATGGTATTTCACTGTGGTTTTGATTTGCATTTCTCTGATGACCAGTGATGATGAGCATTTTTTCATAAGTTTCTTGGCTGCATAAATGTCTTTTGACAAGCGTCTGTTTATATCCTTTGCCCACTTTTTGAAGGGTTTTTTTTTTTTTTCTTGTAAATTTGTTTAAGTTCTTTGTAGATTCTGGATATTAGCCCTTTGTCGGATGGGTAACTGCAAAGATTTTCTCCCATTCTGTAGATTGCCTCTTCACTCTGATGATAGTTTCTTTTGCCGTGCAGAAGCTCCTTAGTTTAATTAGATCCCATTTGTCTATTTTGGCTTTTGTTGCTGTTGCTTTTGGTGTTTTAGACATGAAGTCTTTGCCCATGCCTATGTCCTGAATGATATTATGTAGGTTTTCTTCTAGGGTTTTTATGGTGTTAGGTCTTACATTTAAGCCTTTAATTCATCTTGAGTTAATTTTTGTATAAGGTGTAAGGAAGGGATCCAGTTTCAGCTTTATACATATGGCTAGCCAGTTTTCCCAGCACCATTTATTAAATAGGGAATCCTTTCCCTGTTGCTTGTTTTTGTCAGGTTTGTCAAAGATCAGATGGTTGTAGATGTGTGGTGTTATTTCTGAGGTCTCTGTTTTGTTCCATTGGTCTATATGTCTGTTTTGGTACCAGTACCATGGTGTTTTGGTTATTGTAGCCCTGTTGTATAGTTTGAAGTCAGGTAGCCTGATGCCTCCAGCTTTGACTGCTGTTAGCCCTTTTCACACTGACCTACAGTTTTATATCTTAAAGATTGAGTTTGAGAGTAGAATATTAATATAATGGTAGCAAGCATTATCCATTGACACAGCCCCGGTATATTCAGTTCAATTCCTCACATGTTACAGAGGCGTTGGTTTCTCCTCTATAGCAGTTTTCTAGATGGTTGAGATTCACATTGCTCTTACCAGTGTACCATGAGGTGTTTGAGGCTAGTGTCCTCAGAGTTGTCTGGCAAGAGAAGAGTCAAGTACTGTCAAGTTCCTGGCATTTCGCCTCCTTGCCAGTAGCTAATGAGTACACTAGGCCCTAGCAATGCAAGATCCTTTCATATAAAGAGAAATTGGTTGGCACAGATCATGGCTGCAGCCCAAAAGCAGTTTTTAATAATATGATGGTCAGTAAGTCAGCTAGTGTGGTCTTTATCCATCAGGTACCCTCTATGCCCTGGCACACTCCATGTCCACCTCCTTGATTGGAATCCCTGGAATTCAAAGTTCTCTACATCCTTCTCCCATGCTCCCCAGCCTCACCACTTTTCCTATTCCCACACCATATACTCCTGGTCTCAAAAGCCTAGGTCTCTCTCTCTCATATTGCCTCTCCTAGCACAAGGGAAAATCTCTCAGGTGGCCACTGGAGGCCAACTCATCCAGCAGTGAGAAATGTATTAATAGCTTTCCTCAAGACTCAGTTTATAAAACCAAATAGCTTTTATTCTGTCCTGGTTGTGAGGATAATTCACCCTCTGTACCAGAATGTAAGAATGAGTCTAATGCAAAAATATAAAAGCAAAACACGTTGAGTTTTGTATTAAAATAATTTTAACTTCTTATCCTGTTATATTAGTGAGACTGTTTTCATAGAGATGTACAGATTGTAGAATGTTTTCATGCATGTTATCTCTCCTTTGATGCTTATAACAATCCTGAGTGCTATTCTCTTTTACCAGTTAAGAATCTGAGGCAGCAGGTATGACATGCTGGATATCACATAATTGGAAATGTATCAAAGTTAGCATGAGAACTTAAGGCCGATTTTCCAACTCTACTTGTTTAATATATTGCCTATTGACAGAAGCACTGAAAAACATCTACAATGCCTTAGCTTACCTTTAATTTTATCATTCTATTTTTCTCATTGATCAACAAAAGGAATTGGTAAAATGTGAGGAATTAATTACTTGAAGAATGTTTCCCCAATATCCATGTATTGTATATTTATGATGTTGCAGGCACTGTTTTTGATTCTATGGATACAAGGATCAAAAAGTCATAATTCCTTCTTTTCTAGTACTCAATACCCAGAGAAGAAAGCTGATAACATCAATAATAAACTATCCCACAAAATACGTATTTAGTATCAGCCATTTAGAACAATGCAGGGTATTAAGCTCCTTTTCTTTCTATACTCCTTTCTTACAAATATTTGGTTCACTTGGGTGTTTTCTGTTTCTGTAGCCTATACCTCTCAACATGGTGGTTGTTATTATTTGACTAATTTCACTACTTTCACAAAATGTCTGTGGCCAGAGTCTTCCTACCTCTACACAACTATATCTAAAGGAGAGGGGAGAATTTCCTTCCCATACCTCTAGCAGATTGCTTTTGATGTATTGGGTCTTTGCCTGTGATCTGGCGGCAAGGGAAATAGGGGAAGCAAAGAACTTCCTCTATGAGCCCTTGCAGTGAAAGCAAGCCCTGCCAACCAGGACAAAGAGGGTGTGGTGAAGAATAAAGGCTACTGAGTAAATAACCGGTAGAGACTGCCACAGTCAATCACAGTAAAATTGCCATACTTAATTTTTGAATGTATTAATATAATTATTTTTATTGTTGGTGAGGTCTTGATATAATGTGATGAAAACTGAAAAGGGATACACCATTTATAGTACTCAGCTATCATGATGGTAGCTGATTATAATAAAATATATCTCTATTCTGCAAATAAAAAGTTATTACCTCTAATTCTTGGACCATGGACAATTCACATTTACCCTTGTCATCACTGTGATCATCATCATTACTGTGAATCGTTCTCATCAAACAACATTCATTTAGTTCTCTGCTTACAAAAAATGCCATATTATCTTTCTATGTTTCTCTTAAACATGTGGAAAATAATGCTTTTGGAGAAATTGGGATATTGGTAGGATAAAGGAGCTTTTGCAGGTGTTTTCCATTGTATGCCATAGATGAGCTACTGAAAAGTCAAGTATACATTGAAGTTTTGTAAATTGAATAAATTTTAAATGTACTAGAGAACTCAACGTTTAAAAGAACATTATAGTGAAGCTGTGTTGCAAAGACTCCATTTGAAACACAGGTATTCAGTCCCAGATTCAATAGTTCTGTAAACTTGTATTTTTCTAAGATAGGCTATTCTTAAATTAATTATGTGCTTTACACTTTTTCAGGGAAAAGTCATTATGAATCCAAAATCGTCTTTATTAATGTGAATGTAATAACATCTAGTTATTTTCATTGCCACATTAGTAGAGAATTATTCTTCTCATCATTGAATGAATCTCTCATTCATTCTTTAAGAGAGATGTTATTTTTAAATCAGCCATTTTGGATAATTCAAATAATAAAATATCAAAAATGGGAAAATAAAAGCTCAGGCATCACATATATAGTGGTTTTGAAAAATATAGCTCAACAAATTTCATTTGTGCGAAACACACACATGTGCATACATGGAATTTCAGGACAAAAAAAAAGGGGATAAAAGCAGGCCTGCTTCAGAGAAAGCAGATATGAGGGGCTTTTGTTCTTCCAATAGCCCCTGTGATCTGCTGAGTTTCTTCCTGGGTTCTCTCTCTCCTGAGAGGGCATGTGTATGTCAGTTACTTCCAGAATTACTTACTGGAATATCTGATTCTGCCACCTATAAAGTAGGTAAACTTTGGTAACTACTTATCCTGTTTGTGCCTACATCTTCTTGTGAGATTGTAAATGGTCAATGATAATAGTCCCAACCTCAGGACATTGTAGAGGTTGAATAAATTAGTGCCTGCAGAGCACTTGGATCAGTGCCTAACCTGTACTAACCTGTAGCAGCAGGCACCCAGGAAGCAGAATCCTCTATGGAGGCACCTTCATGGAATACCATGACATTCACTTAATCTTATGACATTCACTTAATCCCAAATCCTCGTTTTATCAATGGGTGGGCAGAGGCCCTAAGGGGAGAACAATTTTCCTGCGTTCAGGCAAGGAGGAGGTAGTAGAAAGGATATATAGCTCTGGGCTCTGGAGGCCCACTAGAGAGAATTTCCCACTGGAGCCTGAGTTAACTCTAGAGGCCACGGATACTTTATTTCAGTGACCCAAAGGCAAGGGACACACTGAAGCTCCATTTAGAGCAGGATTTCTCAGTCTCCGCACAGCTGACATTTTGGGCTAGATAATTTGTCGCTCTCCAGGGACTGTGATGTGTATTGGAGAATGCTTACCAGCACAGCTGGCCACTGGATGCCAGTAGCACAAAAATGTCTCCGAATATCGTGGAATGTCCCCTGGGGGACAAAATTGCCTGTATTTATAAATGCATTTTAGCAGTTTTAGCACAACAGAGCCAGAAAAGATGCTATCAGGAGTACACATGAGGGAACGGCCCCACAGAGAGTGGCCTCTGGGGACTTTGCCTAAGGTACAAATCTCTCTCATGTTATATGCACAGACTTCCTCAGAGTCTGAACTAGAAAGGTCAAACTGTATTTAGTGTGCAAGCAACAAATATATAAAATAACCGCTCATGAGAATAATGCAGAATTTCCCAAAATGGGTTTGAATTTCAGGTTCTGGATATTTAAAATGGGCACAACATTACTCATCTGAAGCACAGTATTATAGGTCATGTGAGTGAAAACCTTGGGATCTTCAGAATCAAACAAAATGCAAGGCTACTAACGTCTGTCTGCTGAGACATGACTAACTCCAGCTCTAGGAGTTCTGAGACTGCCAGAGACTGGCCCTGTGGTTAATCCACACCTCCTCTCTCTTTTCATCCTCTTCCTGTCCCTTCATCATACCCAGAATCCTCTTGGTTAAACTCCATCTTGTGTTTTTAAAAGGAGGGGGGGAACTTAAACTCAGTCCATGTAATATAACTATCAATAAAAGGTGATAGATTATTTTCCATCAAATTTTCTATTGTTAATACACTCCCATGTGTATATTATCTTAATATTTTTAACAACACTCTTAATTTTCTGAAGCATATTTTAACTCACAAAGCCTCTTCACATATATTACTGAATTTAATTCTTATAACAATATTTAAGGAAATGCAAATTCAAAGAGATTGAGTAATTGTGCAAGATAACCCAACCAGTATAAATAGACATACTTCATTCCAGATTCTTATAAGCAAAATTCACTTACTGCCCATATCGTTATATTTCTTTTAAAATAATGGTCATGCGGGGTTTTATTTCAACTGTATTGCAGTTTTTTAGAACCACTTTGGAACTACCTTTGGAGACTGCCTATAGAACTTGCAGCATATTTTTTAAAATACCTTCAAAGGCTCTTATCTATCAAACTTTCAGGATAAATCCATTCTTTAAAAGAAAGTCCGTCTCTACTTAAAAAATACAAAAAACTAGCCGGGCGAGGTGGCGGACGCCTGTAGTCCCAGCTACTCAGGAGGCTGAGGCAGGAGAATGGCGTAAACCCGGGAGGCGGAGCTTGCAGTGAGCTGAGATCCGGCCACTGCACTCCAGCCTGGGCGATAGAGCGAGACTCCGTCTCAAAAAAAAAAAAAAAAAAAAAAAAGAAAGTCAGGCTATCGATTAACTTAAATATAGCCTTAGAATGCTGAAATAATTTGTCTCTGAAAGCAATGGAGAAATAGGAACACTTTCACACTGTTGGTGGGATTGTAAACTAGTTCAACCATTGTGGAAAACAGTATGGCGATTCCTCAAGGATCTAGAACTAGAAATACCATTTGACCCAGCCATCCCATTACTGGGTATATACCCAAAGGATTATAAATCATGCTGCTATAAAGACACATGCACACGTATGTTTATTGTGTCACTATTCACAATAGCAAACACTTGGAATCAACCCAAATGTCCATCAGTGACAGACTGTATTAAGAGAATGTGGCACATATACACCATGGAATACTATGCAGCCATAAAAAGGGATGAGGTTGTGTCCTTTGTAGGGACATGTATGCAGCTGGAAACCATCATTCTCAGCAAACTATTGCAAGAACAGAAAACCAAACACCGCATGTTCTCACTCATAGGTGGGAACTGAACAATGAGATCACTTGGACTCGGGAAGGGGAACATCACACACCGGGGCCTATTATGGGGAGGGGGGAGGGGGGAGGGATGGCATTGGGAGTTACACCTGATGTAAATGACGAGTTGATGGGTGCTGATGGGTTGATGGGTGCTGACGAGTTGATGGGTGCAGCACACCAACATGGCACAAGTATACATATGTAACAAACCTGCACGTTGTGCACATGTACCCTAGAACTTAAAGTATAATTAAAAAATTAAAAATATTTAGTAACATTTAGAACAGTCATTTTCAAACTATTTTAGTAGCAGTATAATTTATTTTCAAATAAAATCTTTAATGAATCACTAATATAAAGATAAGGAGGACCCAGGTTTTGGGATTGATTTAAGATCAGTAAGGATCTATGCTCTGTCTCCAGATAGAACTCCAATGATAGGACAACCTTCAGAGTCAGCATGCTAATACCAATACGGCAACAGGCTCAGAGACTCTAGGTTTGGCATCCTCTTGCTTTGGTACAACTGACTACTATACTGTGATGTGCGCATGTTCTGAGCCTTGCTTGGTATTTCACTGAGCAAAGCACTCTATGCTATAGTAGTTTTCCAGATTGTATAAGTTAAGCCAGCTGAATATGTGAAATTTATTTCAATGTGTTCATCATCAGGGATATATTTACAAGTTCAAGGATGTATAAAGTGAAAGAAACGTTATTCTGAAGTCTACAGAGAGATGCACAAGCTTGATAATACTAAGCTGAAGTGTTGTAGTTTCAGTATTAATGTGTGATAACTAATATGTTTTAGTGTGTGTTTTGTGCAATATTTAAATGAAACTATCCCGTCATTTTTAAAATCATACATTTAAAAACTACTGAAGATTCTTCACAGAACTCTTAGTTTCCATAGATTAAATATTGCTGATTTAGTAAGACATAATTTAGGTGTGAAGTGGTAATGTGTTTATTTATTTATTTATTTTTAGTAAGTCACTTATTACTCTATAGTCTCACTTTACCTCCTTTGCTTCTCTGGGATTTTTTCACCAGAGAAGCTCAAGGCTTTTGAAATACCTCAGTGAAGGTCTGATTAAGATCAGGTGCTTGTAAAACAAGGTATATCCTGACATTTCTTACTCAACTGGTAAATAGCACCTTAATTAGCCAACTACAGCCACCCTCTTTGCAGGGTAATAGGTGCATCTAAAATACATTAGCTGAACACTATTTTTGCAAGATACCAGCCTGGGAGCTACATAAAGGGGATGAGAACCATGTCTATCTCGCTAAGGCATTTATTCATCTAGTTGTGAAAGTCAAGGTTAATTTTCGGCATGTCTGGCTTCACTGTTTCAGAAATAATTACCAACTCAGGTGCTTTTTGATCAACCAGTAAACCAGTCCTTATTAAGCCTCCACTTGGGCGCACTTACAAAACATCATGAATGATTACAGAATCCGAAAAATGCAAAATTGCTAGAGATAATCTAATTCAGTTATTTCCAACCATTGACTAATGGCCCTGTAATAGGTTTCCTTCATAAAAGTACTGAGGAAGCTTGATGAAAGTGTGGGTACTCTGATGTCACCTCATGGACATAATGATTCAGTTAAGTATGATAATATTTAGATAATATTCAGTAAGATAATGATTCAGTAAAGATGAGATAGAGCCCATGAATCTGCAATGTTAACATCTCCAATGACTCTAATGGGCTACCCAGTTCTGAAATCACTGAGGTAGTCTGTTCCCTTATTTTATAAATTACCTTGCCCAAGGTCAAAAGTGGACCAAATCCCAGATCTCTAGACTCCCTGGTCAGCTCCTCTTCCTCTATCTCATGTCATATTTGTTTTTAAAGGAAATTGTTCATCAATCAGTGTGGATTTGTGCACTTGCAACTCTTCAGCCTTGAGAATTAGAGCTACTCAGCAAAAACCTGAGTTTTTTGCTCAGACTCTGGGGCCCCAGACTTTGGGGCCAATTCTGTCCTAAGGCAGAAAGGATTTGAAGAGCTGCAAGCCAGGGCCTCTGCATCCCGTCATTTCAACTTCTGACCCCTTCTATTTATATTTTTTAAACCAATTAGATCTACCAAACTCTAAAAAACAATTTATTGGTAATCACACTATAATTGTGGGTTTTACTTGATTTCTTTTCATATTTCAAAATTTTTAATTGTATATGTATTGATAAAATGTTAAAGTCTAATGGGTATAAGAAGCAATTAGAAAATAATTCAAGAGAGCACATATTAATATGCCATCTATGTGTGTCTGGCACTAAAGGTATTCATGATGTAGCAGCATCTTGCCCTTCCTAGATTATAAACTTACCACTAGCAGAAACTTGGTGATATGTTCAATTTTTTATCTTATATAGATCTAGCATCATTCTCTATATACAGTAAAAACTCAAAAAATATTTTTGAATGAGAGTGTCAATTCGGGAAGCACATCTCAACTACCATTAATCAGATGTGCCCTGAGCTATTACCAGTAAAGACCTGTGGGCAGAGCCAGGGGTAGCGGCATCTCTTGCTCAAGAGGGAAACTGGCAAGGCTTAAGTAATATGGCTCTTTAAAATGAATTTTGCATCTTGGCATTTCATATGCTTTTAAAATGATCATGAATTTGGCCCTTTTTATTAATGCTGCTTATTTCTAGAATTTCCCCGTCTGGCAGGGAAATGCCATATTGTCTTGGAAAACCCTGGAGCCTGGAAAAATCGGGACCACTTAGCCAACAGTGTCCTCAGTGGCTCTCAACACAGGGAAATATTAAATTATATCAACAATGGCAACCAACCAAACAACAAAAAAAGACTGATCTTTTAGGAAAAAAATTGGGGTTTTACCATAAAAGATACAATGCTTCCCTGATCTGTGCCTTTGCGAATGCTAGTCCCTCTGCTTGGCACATTTTGCTTTTCCCCTCTCATCTGTAATCCACATTTCACTTCTCCGCTACCATCTGCCACACATGTTTTCTTTGTTTACCTTTAGTCATTATTTGGGGCCACCTAAGTATTCCTTTTCTAGGGCAGCCTTCCCAGATTTTCTGGAGTCCAGAGAGCACACTCCTCTGTTTGGTTTCTTTGGTGCAGCATACTGCCCATGTCTTAGGGCTTGTCATACTGAATTGCACTTGTCAGTACATTGGCTTTCCCCTCCACACGGAAAGTTCCATAAAGTCCTGGAAGATCATGTTTAAGTTGTTGTGACATAGTAAGAAGGTCTTTTGCCCCTGGTTCCTGGCACAGAGCTTCTAAAATCCCTGCAACTCCTGAGTGATAGGGGTGACAGCAACATCTTTTGTTAAAATATTTCATCTGGCTACCTTGTTCCCAACCTAAGAGCTTCTAAGACCCTTGGAGTCTCCAGAGTGAGAAGAGTGTCTTTTTCATGCAAATGAGATGGCTAATGGCTTTGGTTCTCTACATAGCTTTACAATGAGGTCTGGTTACCAGAAGACCCAACCATGGGATTAGAGGGCTGGAACTTCAAAGCACTCACCCCCTCGACCTCCAGGGAGGTGAGGGTGGTTGAGATTGAGTCAATCACCAGTGATCAATGATTTAATCAATCATGCCTACATCATGGAACCTGCATAAAACTCTTTAAAAGGAGGGTTTGGCGAGCTCCTGGGATGCTGAACTTATGGCTGTGCTGGGAGGGTGATGCACCCCAACCCCATGAAGACAACGGTTCCTGCATTTAAGACCTTCGAAACTGTGCCCTAGGTACCTCTTCATCTGACTGTGCATCTGTGTTCTTTTTAATAGCCTTGATCATCAATGGGTAAATATAAGTAAAGTGTTTTCCTGAGTTCTGTGAGCCTCATAGCAAATTATCAAACATGAAGAAGGGATTGTGGGAAGCTCTGCTTTGTAGCCAAGTTGGCCAAAAATGAGGGTAATCTGGGGACCCACTATTTGAGATTGGCATCTGAAGTAGGGGGCAGTCTTGTGATACTGAGCCCTTAATCTGCAAGGTCTGCGTTAACTCTGGGTAGTTAATGTCAGAATTAAATTAAATTGTAGGACACCAAGTAGATGCTCACAGAAAATTGGAGAATTGCTTAGTGTGGAAAACCCACACATTTGTTGTCAGAACTGCTATGAATTTTTAGCTGTTTGTAATCCTACCCCTAAATATTACATATGCCTCAAGCTAAGATGTCTTTTCCCTTAGAAGGTTATGTCTTATCCTGTATTTGGAGATACTAGGAGTCATTTATTCTATTACTTTATTATCAATAACATAGCACCCTTCAGAAAAAAATAGCTTTGTGTTGATCTCAATTCATAACAGTTTTGTATGTTTACATGGGTCACCTAATGTAGTTTTATTTAAGATAAAAAAATTGGTATGAATCTAGTAATTATTCTTTAGGATTATGACCCCAAGATTGCCAAGTATTTGAGGTCATCGTAACAAGATTTTTAATGATCATTTTCAAAAAATAATACTGAAAGCAGTTAGGCTTTGAAAACACCACTTCTACAGCTATGGAAAGAATGGATAAATAAAATTGCCACATTTTGTGAAAATGGCAAGTTGTAGTTTGGAGTATAGATTCAAAATGGCTGTATCTCAACATAGTAGAAAGAGAAGGTCATGTATTCTGGAAAACTGTGGAACATGTGACTAGGAAACAATTCCTGTGAAGAATGCAGATGCTGATGTTAAAAATGCATGTGAAACTGGCTGGGTGCAGTGTCTCATGCCTGTAATTCCAGCACTTTGGGAGGCCGAGACAGGCAGATCACCTGAGGTCAGGAGTTTGAGACCAACCTGACCAACATAGAAAAACCCCATCTCCACTAAAAATACAAAATTAGCCGGGCGTGGTGGCGCATACCTGTAATCCCAGATATTCGGGAGGCTGAGGCAGGAAAATCACTTGAACCCTGGAGGTGGAGGTTGTGGTGAGCCGAGATCATGCCATTGCACTCCAGACTGGGCAACAAAGAGTGAAACTCTGACTTTAAAAAAAAAAAATGCATGTGAAAATAGACACTAGGGAGTACCAGAGGGAGGAGAGAGAGTTGGGGATCTGGGCTGAAAACCACTTAAAACCTGGGTTTTATGTTCACTACCTGGGTGATGGGATTATTTGTATCCTAAACCTCGGTATCATACAATATTCCCACATAACAAACCTGCACATGTACCCCCTGAATTATAAAATAAAATAACGTTGGAATGGCAGTAAAAAGAAGAATACATGTGAAGAGGATAAGTACAACTGCTAAAACCTGAGAATAGAAAATAACTTTTCTAAATTAATATATTATGCATACTTTATATGGTTTAAAATGTGCACATAAATCCAAATGAACCAATCATGTAAGTAGTATTTAACTATTCTATCAACATCCCTAAAAGTGATTTTCATATTCATATTAGCCAAAAAAAAGTAGGGATTTTCTTATTGTAGAAATGCAAGATGGTATTATTTACAGAAATACCTTTCATTCAGGGGGTAAACATAGGTTGCTGTTTGTTGATGCAGTGAACTCTGCAATGACTGATACAGGATATGGGGCTGTAACATTGGCCCTCTGAGTGCTGTATTCAGACTGACTAATTCATCTCTCAGAACTGGGAAGATTGCCAAAAGACCCTTTGTGGTAAGTGGTAGTCAGAGCTCTAGCAGTTGTAAAGGCCTTCCTCATCCTGTGTGTATCCCATCCCGGTCACCAGCACCCATGATATGAAAAAAAGAGGGACATATCCCCATATAATGCATGATTCTATTGATTTCAAGAAGATACAAATAAGATGGAATAAACAGAAAAGTTATGGTAGCTCAAGTAACTGAAAAGTCAAGGGAAATGATCACCTTCTACCTCAACTTAATCAGAGGCTTGGAAAATGTTACTGAGACTCTTTCTATCTCTCTGTGATTTTCTCCCTCTATGTGAGACCCATTTTCAGACAGACTCTCTTCTCACATAGAAAGAAAGAGCAGCAGCTCCAGGCCTGAAATCTTCTCAGCTCAAGTCCAAAAGGAACATCCTCATGCTCTGTCCAAGCATTCCAGCATAATCTCAGTGCATCACACAGGTTCCAGGTGAGTCATAGTCACATTCCTAACACACCTTCATGGCTGGGGAAACACCCAAAGAACATCCTGAGATGAGGAGGAAGAAGCCTTGTTTCCACACTGAGAAATGAAAGTTCAGCAATCTGAAGAAGGATGAATGGATACAAGCAGTAAAAACAACAGATGCCACCACATTTTCATATTTTCCTGATTATCACAGTACTCCATGTTAATTATCATTCAGAAGAACAGGAAATAAACACAACACTCCTAGGTTCATTTCTCAGGGATATCCATGAGTACCATTTTGTCATTCTTCATCCTAATTTTTCTTTCTATTTGTGTAATTTTTATACAATGGAAATCACAGTGTAAATATAGATCTTGTATTTTCACTTACATTAAATAAGAATTTTAATATCACATGAATAATCTATTATAAACAATATAAATGGCTGTGTTGAAATGCAATTTTTATAGTTAACTATTCATGTTATTTTTCAGATTCCTTGGTTTTACTGTTTACAGTCTAGATAGGAGACATGAAACACAGAGGGAAGGCAAAAGTAGTCCAAGGACAGAGATACAAATACTTGTGTTTATAATCTTCTTTACAGTCTGCAAGAATTGAGCCTTTAAGTATTTATTGAAAGAGGTTTTTTTTTTTTTTTAACTTTTATTTAAGTTCAGAGGTACAAGTGCAGGTTTGTTACATAGGTAAACTTGTGTCACAGGGGTTTGTTGTACAGATTATTTCCTCACCCAGGTATTAAGCGTAGTATCCATTAGTTATTTTTCCTGATCCTCCCCTTCCTCCTAACCTCTTCCAAAAGACCACACTGTGTGTGTTGTTCCCCTCTATGTGTTCACATGTTCTCATCATTTGGCTCCCACTTAGAAGTGAGAACAAAAAGCATCATATTTTATGTAATCATTCCTATTTCTCTCTTGTGTGAATCCCCCCTACCTATACCTAATCTCAGAAGTGCATTCCTACCTTCCGGTCCAGTCACATTTTCTTCCCAATATTTGGTGATGAGTGACCTCCACATATTGATTTGAACTACACTGTGCCAAGTCTCAATGCCAGGACATGGCTTTGGCACAGGATGCTACACTAGAACTGTTCTTTCTGGCTTGATCTGTTCTTGGTTTATCAACTGTTTGCTGAGACAAGGCTGAAAGATGGCTGGGCCACTGAATCACGGATCATAGGACCTTCTCGTTCCAAAACTCCTATGTGCAATGACAGTAGAGTCATTTCTTCAAAAAGTGTTAAAGAAAAACTTCAGCCAAATTAAATTTAAGGGAGTTTAATTGAGCAATGAATGATTTACGAGTCAGGCAGCCCCCAGAACCCCAGCAGAATCAGAGAGACTCCAGGGATGCCTTGTGGTCAGAATAAGTTTATAGACCAAAAAAAAAAAAAAAAAGGGAAATAAGGAGTGGCATACTGAAATCAGAAGTGAGGTACAGAAACAACTAGATTGGTTCCAGCTCAGTGTTTGCCTTATTTGAAGACAATTTAAACACTCAGCAGTGTATGAGTGGTTGAAGTATGGCTGCTGGGATTGGCCAGGACTAAGCTATTGTTACAGATACATACTCCTCAGTTGGGTTTTCAATCTTATCTACCTGTTAAGTTAGGTTGCAATTCGTCCACAAGGACTCAAATATGGAAGTATGGGGTCTTTCTCAGACCATATTTAGTTTGATTTAACAACGTACATATTGAACTTCTATTACATGTCAATCATTATTACCACAGTTGGGAATATAATGGTGAGCAAAAACCTATATTTTCATGTTCACACTCTAGTGAGAAAGGCAGACATATAATTATGTAAAATTGCCATCTGTGATAAGTGAAATAAAGGAGAGGCACATGGAGATGTAAGTGGTTATAGTAGGGAATTTGATCTATGATTTTTCTGAAGAATTAGCAAGTGAGTTGAGGTCGAAGATGGGTTAGCAGTAACCAACAAAAGTGGTGGGGTAGATAAAAAAATTCAAGAACAGAAAATAATCCCTTGATTCCTTGACTCTCTTACTTAAGATTATACTTCTTCTTTGGTACCTTCTGTAAGAAAAGAGGTCAGGAGAGGCTTACCTGAGAAAGTAATGTTTGAGCAAAGACCTAAAGAAGTTAAGAAGAAAGCCACTCTGCTCTTTGGCCAGGAATATTCTAGTGAGAAGAAATTTGTGCAAAGGCTCTGAGGCGGGCAGGTCCCTGTGTGGCCAGGAACAGCCAGAAGCCAGTGGCTGGAGGAGTGAACTGAGTGGGGACACACAGGAGTCAAATTCAGAGAGTAAAGGAGAGGGAGGAGCAGGTCTGTGGGTGTTTGTATTCATCATGGGGCACTGTAAAGAATTTTAGTTTTGAGTGAGATGAAATTGAACTTGAGAGAGATGAGTAAGATGTAGAACCACTGAAAGGTTTTGAGCAGAGTGATCTGATCTGACTTACATTTAAAAAGAAATAGTCTGGCTATATTGAGAAGATATTGTATAGAGTACAAGTTGGAAGCACCGTGACTCTTGGAGCATATTTAAGTTCCCATTTTACAAAGGAAGAAATGGAGGCACAGAGATTTTAACTTGACTAAAGTCATAAAGCACAGATAATTGATTTGAAGTTAGGTTTAGCTGATCTTAAAGCCCCTGCCCTTTCTGCTCTGTCAGAATTTTGTGTGTGTGTGTGTGTGTATGTGTGCATGATATTAATTGGAAAAGTAGCATCATACAGTATATAATACTTGAATTGTTTTTCACTTTTTCATTTAAGATGTTATGAAGTCATGTCAACACATCCTTTTTCTATAGCATCATTTTTATGGTGTACACCTTAGTGCATTGTATAGATGTTCAATCTTCAGATAACCTACCTCCTTTTGTTATTTTTAAATTATCATTAAAAACCTAAATAAATATTTGCATTGGGAATTCTTCCATCCTCTTCAGGGAAAAGGCCAAACATCCCAAGGAAAATATTTTAAAATGTATTTCCTGTTGATGAGAAGGTGATCTTTCATACATAAAAAAACAATGTAAACTCAATGACAGCATTGGCCTTTTTATTTTAAAGTACGTAAAACAATTTCTAAAAGAATATATTTTCACACTTTGCGAAGTAAGCATGAAACTACACAAAATCACTGATTAATTAGATTTGGAGATGCAGTCAATATGTTCATGAGGAAAGGCAATATTTTGTGTAGAAACTAAAGTGCCTATATTTTAATATGTTAGTTTAAAAAATCAGTTGGCAAATGCTCTTGTTTCACCCTCTGGAACATTAGATCTTAATGATTTTATTGGTTTGGTGATGATGATATTGTAAAGGTTTGAGTTCTCCTCTCTTTTACAGAAGCCTTGGAGTATCATTTCTTTCTGGTTGTCTTAGCTATTCCTTTTCCTATCCAATACAGTGCAGTCTTCTTGTCTAGGCTTTTCAAGTTTCCCTCACCTCCTTTACTGTCACACCTCAAAAAAATAGACTTGTCTCTTTTTTTTTTTTCGTAAGTGTCTCAGTGCTATGGACTTGAGAGAACCCATGTTATATAAGAAAAAACATCACAAGTTTTCTTATGAATCAAAGCCAGCAGTTGGGCCTTCTGCAATGTTTCACATGGTAGAACTAGAAACAGGAAATTATTCAATTAAACCTCCGTAGTTCACCACTGTAGCAACAAATAGGCTATTTCAGAAGCAGTTTTCCCAGCCTCAGAAGGAGAATTCCCCCAGTGCTGGGGAGTAGAGTGGTGCCAAAGTACCAATTTTCAAGAGTATTCAACTGCAAAAATGACACTTTTCTACTTGCAAAAGAACTTGCTTTGGCTGTTTTCTGAGACAGAAGGAAATCTCCTTTCCCATTTTGGAAATCAATAAGGCTTTTTCCCCCACTGCTATGGGTTATTATAAAAGAAACTACCCATGTTTCTGGAGATAACTTTTAGAAGATGATTATTGAAACACCACCAACTCTGCTCTCCTGTGGGTCACAATCTGGAGGTTGGGGACTGCTGGTTGGAAGGATGTGAAGAATATCTATTCAGGTTCCTAATGCTCATATCTCCCAGACATTTCAACAAGTTTGCAATAGAGTATTTTGAGCGAACGCCATCTAGAGCCCAGGATAAAGTTCCCTTACCATTTCTCATTGCAAGTCATTACCAGGACATTTTCAGGGCACTCTTGTTGAGTTTTTCATCTGGAATTTTATAATAGCTTATGGTACAATTAAAGATACAGCCATATCCAAGGAAGATATTGCTAGCTACAGAGAAGTGATGGTGTCTCTCTGAGGAGCTGGTTCTCATGACAACCTCTCTTCCCTATATAAACTGGGGCAGCCTGACCAGCAGTGACAGGATTATAGTCATCTGTGGAGTAGTGCTTACTCAAGTATGAGCTCTTCTATTTTTTAAGTGTGTGATATTGGGCTGGCAATTTTAACTCTCTTAGTTTCAGGGTTCTCATCTGTGAATACAAATGAAAATACTTTACAAGGTTATTATGAGAATTAAAGAGATAACATATTTCAAGTGCCTGGCATACAGCCTGATACATAATAGGCATATAAATGGTGGTAGCATGCTTCTCTTCTATTCTGTGTGAAATTCAGTCTATCCCCAGCGTGGTCACTAGGCATACATTGTCACCTCTTCTTTCTCCACTAACATGACCATAAAAAGCCATTTTCAAAGATCAGATGGCTGTAGATGTGTGGTATTATTTCTGAGGACTCTGTTCTGTTCCATTGGTCTATATCTCTGTTTTGGTACCAGTACCATGCTAAAACAAGAAATGGGGAAAGGATTCCCTATTTAATAAATGGTGCTGGGAAAATTGGCTAGCCATAAGTAGAAAGCTGAAACTGGATCCTTTCCTTACTCCTTATACGAAAATTAATTCAAGATGGATTAGAGACTTAAATGTTAGACCTAATACCATAAAAATCCTAGAGGAAAACCTAGGTAGTACCATTCAGGACATAGGCATGGGCAAAGACTTCATGTCTAAAACACCAAAAGCAACGGCAGCAAAAGCTAAAATTGACAAATGGGATCTAATTAAACTAAAGAGCTTCTGCACAGCAAAAGAAACTACCATCAGAGTGAACAGGCAACCTACAGAATGGGAGAAAATTTTTGCAATCTACTCATCTGACAAAGGGCTAATATCCAGAACCTACAAAGAACTCAAACAAATTTACAAGAAAAAAACAAACAACCCCATCAAAAAGTGGGAAAAGGATATGAACAGACATTTCTCCAAAGAAGACATTCATACAGCCAACAGACATATGAAAAAATGCTCATCATCACTGGCCATCAGAGAAATGCAAATCAAAACCACAATGAGATACCATCTCACACCAGTTAGAATGGCGATCATTAAAAAGTCAGGAAACAACAGGTGCTGGAGAGGATGTGGAGAAATAGGAACACTTTTACACTGTTGGTGGGATTGTAAACTAGTTCAACCATTATGGAAAACAGTATGGCGATTCCTCAAGGATCTAGAACTAGATGTACCATATGACCCAGCCATCCCATTACTGGGGATATACCCAAAGGATTATAAATTATGCTGCTATAAAGACACATGCACACGTATGTTTATTGCAGCACTATTCACAATAGCAAAGACTTGGAATCAACCCAAATGTCCATCAGTGACAGATTGGATTAAGAAAATGTGGCACATATACACCATGGAATACTATGCAGCCATAAAAAAGGATGAGTTCACGTCCTTTGTAGGGACATGGATGCAGCTGGAAACCATCATTCTTAGCAAACTATCACAAGAACAGAAAACCAAACACCGCATGTTCTCACTCATAGGTGGGAACTGAACAATGAGATCACTTGGACTCAGGAAGGGGAACATCACACACCGGGGCCTATCATGGGGAGGGGGGAGGGGGGAGGGATTGTATTGGGAGTTATACCTGATGTAAATGACGAGTTGATGGGTGCAGCAGACCAACATGGCACAAGTATACATATGTAACAAACCTGCACGTTATGCACATGTACCCTACAACTTAAAGTATAATAATAATAAATAAATTAAAAAAAAAAATCAGGAAACAACAAGTGCTGGAGAGGATGTGGAGAAATAGGAAAACGTTTACACTGTTGGTGGGATTGTAAACTAGTTCAACCATTATGGAAAACAGTGTGGCAATTCCTCAAGGTTCTAGAACTAGAGATACCATTTGACCCAGCCATCCCTTTACTGGGTATATACCAAAAGGATTATAAATCATGCTGCTATAAAGGCATATGCACACGTATGTTTATTGCGGCACTATTCACAACAGCAAAGACTTGGAATCAACCCACATGTCCATCAGTGACAGACTGGATTAAGAAAATGTGGCACATTTATGCAGCCATAAAAAGGATGAGTTCATGTCCTTTGTAGGGACATGGATGCAGCTGGAAACCATCATTCTCAGAAAACTATCACAAGAACAGAAAACCAAACACCATATGTTCTCACTCATAGGTGGAAATTGAACAATGAGATCACTTGGACACAGGAAGGGGAACATCACACACCGGGGCCTATTGTGGGGAGGGGGGAGGGGGAGGGATAGCATTAGGAGATATACCTAATGTAAATGACGAGCTAATGGGTGCAGCAAACCAACATGGCACATGTATACATATGTAAAAAAAAAAAAAAAAGCCATTTTCTTAGTTTCTCTACTCAGGCCTACTTCTTCACAGAGTTGAGCTTTAACCACCTGCAATTATTTCCAAACCATTAAATATACATACAGATACACACACACACACACACACACACACACACAATATATATATATACACACACACAGATACATGTATATTGAATGGTTTGGAAAGAGTTGCAAGTGGTTAAAGCAACTCTCTCTCTCTCTCTCTATATATATACACACACACACGTATGTGCATGTGTATATGTCTCTATATGTATACATATATGTGTATATATGTCTCTCTATATAGAGAGATAGGTTTCTCTCTATATATAGAGAGAGGTTTCTGTATATATATAGAGAGAGGTTTGCATATTTAATGGTTTGGAAAGAGTTGCAAGTGGTTAAAGCAGCTATCTATATATTATATATAAAATCTATTATGATATAATAGACAGTGTTAGTGTACAATTAGTAACATATAATATTAATACATTACATAATTAAATATATATTACATTGAACATGTACATTATATATTATATTTAATGTAATATGTTACATTAAACTAAATAAATATATATAAGATACATTAATATATATTTACTAGGACTCATACTAATTTTAATTCTAAACTCAACCAGTAAACCCACATTTACAGGGCAATAAAGAAAGAAGAGGTAATTTAAAAAGCAAAGGGGGCGCATACAATTTTGAAATGAAGGCTCTCTCTGAGCAGGGAACCTCAGGGTATACTGTTGGGTGCAAAACAGAGAAGTATTTACCACCCTACCTTGGGTTCACCATCACCTCAAATGTGGCATAACATGGCATTGGGTTTTTTTAGTGGATGCAACACGTAAGTTTCTTCTATCAGATTTAAAGACAATCAAAATGTTCATGATTTTTCACACTCATTTAAAGTCAAACCTATTCTTTCCTAGTCCTTACTTGCTAAGTTGGGATTTTTTGTTTAGAGTGGGTAGGTGTTTGGAGGAGTTACCTAGTGTAGTCCTTTCCAAGTATTTTCATTCATTTAGAGATGTTAGATTAATTTCATTGTTCTATACTGATGAAATCTTTTTAATTTTAATGGTGCTGACAAATATAATAGTTATTCCTTCTAGTTTTCTATCACTAACTGATTTATTCTGCGTATTAATATCTCCTTGCCAGGTATCAATTTAAAAATATTTGCTGTGGGGTTGAGGGGAAGCAGAGCACTATGATACATCCACAGGAGAATAATCTTTTAACTGGGCATTAATTGACATTGACCAATTAATACACACTCGGGTAGTAGGGATTCACCATGCTTCATTATAGTTTGGATCATATTTAACTTAGGTATTTACAACAATACCATGAATATATTACAAAACACTTGTAAAAAATCCAGATATGATTTTTTGTGTTAATTTTCAGTTATTACAACCTGCAATAATTTATTCTAAGTGAACCCATGCTGGCTCCCAGTGGCCTTACATCCTTTCCTAAGTGTTTATAAATCATGTCTTAAATAATTATTTTTTATCTGCAGTCTGAGAGTGATTTCAAGCTCACTTGACTGTAGTTAGAAATAACTATGGTCTTCCCCTTAGGAAAAAAAATCAAGGAAACTTGTCTATTTTTGAAAGGCACAAATGCCTCTCCTATTCCTTAAAGATTAACAAAAATGATTCAGTCATCTCTTTGGAAATACATATTTGAAGCAAGAAAGGTTGGGTATTTTTGGAATAAGCACTATAGGACCCTTTTCTTGTTGGAGATTTTCCCCCTACCATGCCCTACACAAATTACCCTCTTCTGCATAGCTGATTTAGTCTCAGACTCCAGAATGTTACATGCCCACTATCACCTCAAACTCTGTGCTAGATTAATAGGCCCACTGAGTCTTATTATATTATCTCCAAGAGGTCATCCCTGAACACCTCATTCCCTACTGTCTCTAAACTATTGCAGTATTTTGCTGTTGTTGCTGGGAGAGGCTATTACATAAATAGAGTTTTAAATCCTAGGTCAAAAAATATACCTGTTGTCTTTGTTCAGATTGGAGGCTGCTTGAAAGGATGAACTCTTTCTTTTTCTTCCTTGCAACCATCACGTTCTCTTACATTGATAGTGGGCATTAAGAAAAACTTGCTGAGGGATGATAGTAATGAAGCCTTTCCTTCATAGTCATATGGCCACACACCCAGAATTGGACGTCCATTGACCAAAAATCAGTTGCAAAACTGGAATTGGACAAAAAAAATCATAAATTTTAAAGTGGGAAAATGCACTTATTAAATAGAATCCTTGTTTTTAATTAGTTTAATTAGAATGCTTCATGTCGTAAAATGTGTATATTCTGCTTAACCTGGATTAAATAATAAAAGAATTAATTGACCCCTATAACTGAGAAATCCAAAGGCAGGGCTGGCTTTAGGTTAGATAGGTTATTCCAATGACCCAAACAATGTAACCAAAATCTCAGTTTCTTTCTGTTTCTTCACTTTGATTCTACAGTTTCAACTTCATTTTCAGGTTCTGCATTAGCTTTTTTGTTGCTGCTATAACAGATTGCTACCAAATTTGCGGTTTAAAACACACACAAATTTATTATCTTACAGTTCTGGAGATCAAAAGTCAGGAAATAGGTCTTTTACTTGTAAAATCGAAGTGTTCACAGGGCTGTGCTCCTTCTAGAGGGTCCAGGGAAGAGCCTGTTCCTCCAGTTTCTAGAAGTTGCTTGCATTCTGTGGCTTGTGGTCCCTCTTAAGCAATGGTATCACTCTGGCTTCTGCTCTCATTGTCATATATCCCTTTCTTCCTCTGCTTCTCTCTTTCATCTTTTAAGGATTGCTTATGATTGTAATTGGTCTTCCCAGATAATCCAAGATAATCTCCCCATTGCAAAATCCATCTTTATCACATCACAAAGTCCTTTTTGCAATGTCAGGTAACAGTCTGGCCTAGTATTTGGATGTGGGCATCTTTGGAGGGCTATTATCTTCCTTTCCACAGTCTTCCTTCTAGCCCTGAAAGATTCACATTGATTCCCCATGAAAACTATTTTCATCCCTTCCCAGCTTCTCCAGAAGTTTCAATCCATTACAGCATCAACTCAGCCAAAAAATCTCACATTGGCAGCTCTAAGGGCCCAAATCACATCATCTAAATCATGTATGGGTAAGACTCTGGATATGATCCATACTGGGGAAAAATTCCTCTTTTCTGTGGACCTGTGAAGCTAGAAAGCAAGTTATATGATCTCAAAATACAATGGTGTAACAGCATACAAAGCCAGCTACAAACCCTCCTCTCAAAAGGAAGAAAGTCAGAAGAAAATAAAAGGAATCCTTGGTCCCAAGAAGTTTTGAAATCCAACTGGGCAAAAAATCATTAGTTTTCAAGTCTTGGGAACAATTATCTGTAGTTTATGTCTTCATCGTCTTGGCTCAAAGCTCTGCCCTCTGGGTTCATATTTCTGACCTTGTAATTATTTTTCTTTTATTCTTTTTCATAAGGGTAGTACATACTTGCAGCTGAGTACTCTTAGCCTCTTTCTTGCCTGTAGAATTTTCAAAATCTAGCAGCCTTCTTTCATTTTATCCTCTTTGTCCCTTTGAGTCCAATCTGGCAGTGTTTCTGCTGATATAACAATCTCAGGAACCTTGCTGTTCTTCCATGTATGTCTCTCCCAATCTAGCAGTGTTTCTGCTGATATAACAATCTCAAGAACCTTGCTGGTCTTCCACATATGTCTTGGGTATTTACTCTATTAGACAGGAGACTCTTCCATAGGCCTTTCCTGGACAACTTCTTCTTTACTCCTGGTTTCTGTTAAGACGGCTGAGAGGACCCATGAGCCACGTGCCTAATTTCCTCAAAAAACCCACTGCATGACTGAATCTTCTGATCTTTTGATCTTTGTGAGGCATGAACAACACACTCTTTACTTTCTCTACAGAGTATGCATTCCTAACCACAAATTTCGTAATTTTAATGTGATTTATAATCTGAATAGGCTGATAATTTCCCAAATCAAGTACTGGGTTTTTTGCTTTTTTGTTTTTTTTTGTTTGTTTGTTTATAAGGAGTTTTTCCCTCAGAATAACTCTTTATCATATTTTACTATAAGCAGCAAGGAGAAATCTGGTCACCTCTTCAACACTTTATTTGGAAATCTCAGCAAATATCCCAGTTTATCATTTGCAAGTTCTGCACTCCACATAGTAGTAAGAAATAATTGTGCTAATATTTTCGCCACTGTATAACAAGGACCCCATTTTGCATTTTTTTTTTCTGAGACCTCATCATCAATGCCTTTAGTGTCCATGTTTTACCAACAGTCTATTCAAGGCAATCTAGGTTTTTCTTCTGTTTCCCAATTCCAATGTCACCTGGACATTTTTAAATAGTGTTACAGCAGCATCTCACTCTAGGGTACCAAAATCAGTACTAGCTTTCTATTACTCTTGTAATCTACTGCCACAAATTTAATGACAGAAAACAACACAAATAACACAAATTTATTATCTTACAGTGAAATATTTAAGTAAAGGTTTTGCAAAGTCAAAATCAATATATCAATAGGACTGTGTTCCTTACGCAGGCTCCAGTGAACATCTTGTTTTCTCCCTTCTCCAGCTTTCAGAGGCTGCCTGCATTCCTTGGCTCATGAACCTTTCCAGTAATGGCATCACTCTGCCTTGACCTCTGCTTTTGCCCTCACATTCCTTCCTCCGACTCTGGCTTCCTGTCTCTCTCTTCCATTTTCTAAGGCTCCTGTGATTTCACTGGGCACATTGGGTCATCAAAGATAATCTCCTCATCTCGTGATCTTAGCTTTATAACATCTGCAAATCCCTTTTTTCACATAAAGTCACACTTTCACAGGTTTTGGGGATTTGGATGTAGGTATTTTGGGGTAGGGGGTGGGGGGTATTTTTCTGCCTACCACAGGTTCTTCATGGGGATCTGATGGAAGCTCCACGATTTCTTTTAAATTAGTCCCTTCATTGAAACTCATACTCTTCCACAGTCTGATTGGCTGATGGGCTCAGTTCTGAATTTTTCATCATGATCAGGAAGACAGGCTACTCTGCGTGACTAAAGTGACTCAGGATCCATTACCTCAATTTTGTAGTTGAGAAATGTGGAGCAGTGGTACTCTCAGAGCAAACTGTAAGACCTGTTATTACAATAAGTTAGAAGAGATTAGGAACAAGACAAGCAAGCAAATAAAAAACAAAAACAAGAAGCCCACAAATATCACCTAAAATATGCCACTTCACCCCATGATTATAAATTAGCCCATGTCAAATGACCACATAATATTTATATTTATATATTCCATATAGATAGCACATAGCCCAAAAGTCTAATACAATAATTGGCTTTCTTAAATGACTAAATGGTGAACTATTATATTGTCACATTCACGTGATTTGATCTGCAATGTAATAAAATTCATAGCTTTATAATACCTTTTGACTAGATGCTATTGTTTTTGCAAATATATTTCTCAAATATGTTTTAGAAAGTATTGAAAGTCAGATCATGATATTGGGAGAACAAAAAATAGATTCAGATAATTAATTTTCAGAATAAAAACAAGACAAGAATGTAGTTCCAAAATGGAGGCTCTGAAAGGAATTGTACACTTTTAATTTGTCTTATTTCCTTGGTCTAATCTCAGAAAATCAATGCTCCTGATACACCCCCACCCCTAATACACACATAACTAAGGGTATATGTGATTTGAAAAAAATGAAAGTATAGATTAATGGACCTTCTGAACTCAAAAGTATGTCTGGACAGCTGTATATTCTATCACCAGATTAAATCTCAGAAGGGGTGTTTCAACATAAAACTTCTTAAATACTATGTGAAGAGTATCACCTATGCTAAACTATTTTCTGTGGCCCCCATTTCTCTCCTGTTTTTGCTTGATCTTTTGATATTCTCCCCCCCTCCCTCACCATAAGAGGCTATGTGGCAAGTGGGTCTGATACCTCTGATACCTCTGAGAGTAGAGATGAGGAGACACAGTGTCTCTCAAGTATAAATCACTGAACTGCAAGTCAGAAAATATCAAAGCTGTTTCCAAGAGAATACTCTAAAATGAAGCTGAGTTATTTAAGATGAAAGAAAGAATATTGGGGAAGAGAGTACAAGCAACTTTCAGAGGCTAGCTGTGGAACCAAGTGAATATTTAAGAGGAAGAGAAGTCAATGGTCTTTTGTAGAAGCTCATTGGTCAGTGGACTGATGGCTTGTACTACTTGGTATAGGGGTCAAGGGCCATAGTGAAGAGTAACTTGATCCCTAGAACTGCTATGTGAGGCTGAACAAGGTACCGTTAAGGAGATCTAAGTGGTATTTTATTTTCTGTTTCTGTATTAGTTTTCTGAGGATAATGCCTTCCATCTTCATCTGTATCCCTGAAAAGGACATGATTTCATTCCTTTTTATGGCTGCATAGTATTCTGTGGTGTATATGTACCACATTTTCTTTGTCTAGTCTATTATTGATGGGCATTTAGGATGATTCCACGTCTTTGCTATTATGAATAGTGCTGCAAAGAACATATGTGTGCATGTATCTTTATAATAGAATGATTTACATTCCCTTGGATATATGCCCAGTAATGGGATTGCTGGGTCAAATGGTATTACTGCCTCCAAGTCTTTGAGGAATCACCACACTCTCTTCCACAATGTTCTCACTTATAAGTGGGAACTGAATGATGAGAATACATGGACACATGGCAAGGGAACAACACACAATGGGGCCTGTCAGAGGGAGGGGTGAGGAGAGGGAAAACATCAAGAAGAATAGCTAATGGATGCTGAGCTTCATACCTAGGTGATGGGATGATCTGTGCAGCAAACCACCATGGCACAAATTTACCCACGTAAAAAGCCTGCATATCCTGCACATGTACCCATGAACTTAAAACAAATTTGAAGAAAAATCCAGATCTGAGCAGCATGGACCATTCTTGGGTTCCTGCCTTCCCTCCCACTTGTTGAGGACATCCTATTACTGATGTGGGAAATACAGGACTTCATTAGTCTTAAGAAGAAGTTGCAACTCTTCCCTCATGCCTACTATCTTATGCAATGGTTCTTTACATCATTTTGGCAGGGAGGCAGGCTTGAACTCACCTTATACATCTACTGAAAGCTAAAGACTCCCTTCCCAGTAATAAAGAGCATGTTCACACAAGCCAATCATTTTTTCATAAAATTTCAGGATATTCACAAACTTCCTGAATTTTGTTGGCAGAGACTTGCCTGGAAGATTAATGGACTGGGTTAAGAACCCTTGCTGTAGAACCCAGTCCTGAACCACCAGAGGCTTCACCTCAGCTAATGGAAGTTTTGAGTGTTTCAAGAAATTTGGGGGTAACCAAAGAGTTTTATCCCACTCTAAAGAACCCATCCATGTAAGCTACTTCG
The DNA here is from genome assembly GCF_003255815.1 of Theropithecus gelada. Lineage (NCBI taxonomy): Eukaryota > Metazoa > Chordata > Mammalia > Primates > Cercopithecidae > Theropithecus > Theropithecus gelada. The sequence goes on along the minus strand of NC_037686.1, from coordinate 41,611,417 downwards.
AAGGTTTTGCTTTAGTGATCACAGGCACTTCATATTTTAACTTTTCTGAGACAGGAAGGAATGGGCATGACTAGGGATCTAAAACACTGTTGTCCAGTTCCAGCATCATAGGAGTTTCCCTGATGATGATTTTATCCTGTATTTTTCATGCTTTCCCCCATGCCTGTCTTCTTAAATAGATATTCACATTCTCTCTGCTCACAGCCTGGGGAGCAGGGGAGGGTAACAAGAACAGGTGGGGAACAATCTAGTGAGGAATGTCTGAACCCGCCGCTGAACATCTCCTTAAACGATAGTACTTTTACTAGAATGACATTTCTATTCATTATCCTTCCCGGCCAAATTCATTGGTTTGTAAGTTCACTTATTCAGCAAAAACGTATCAACATGTGCAGAATTCCAAGTTCTATGCTAGCGCCTGTGAGGAGTGCAAAGATGGGTGGCATACAACCTCTCTCCTCTCAAAGGAACTTGAGTTCCTGCAGCAGAGACAAGTTACACAAAGGAACTCAGCTTAAACAGTTTCCTGAAAGGGCTTTACTGTTCAACCTTCCTAAGTTTCCTGCTGTGTGTGTGTGTGTGTGTGTGTGTGCGCGCGCGCGTGCACGCCTGTGCATGGTTGCTTCACTTTATGTGCCAGGGACTGAAGAAATGTCTTTCTTGTTCTCCCAGAGCACCCCCTCCATGACGTGAACCATCATATTTGTCACCATAGTTTATAATTATCCATTTAGCTTCTCTCCCAACGGATCACAAACCCCTTGAGGATAGAGACTGAGTTTCACTAGATGTCCCAACTATTTCGTGGGAGCCAACAGAACACCTAGAACATGAAAAGTGCTTTTAAATATGTTAAAGAAAACAAGAGAGAAGAGAGAACACAGACGACATGAAACGTCCTACAAAAGAAGGCCCCTAGCTATTATGTCAGGAAATAACTTCTGGCCTTTGTCCGCTGTGTGTTTCAGGATCTCGATTTTCCACCCGTCTTAGAAGGGAGTTGGGTCAGGTGATCCTTTCCAAATGAAAAATTATATTTTAAATCATGCCAAGGGCAGAGAAGGAACTAAACATCCTGGCCATCTGCTCCGCCTTAAACGCCCGCCTAGGTTTTACAGTCAAATACAAATAATTTCCTGAAGGCTGAGTGTCAAACACAGTCGCTGCAAAACCTCCAGACGCTCAGGATGTTCGCAGGCTCCATTGACAAAAGTGACTTCCCACGCTTTGCCCACAGAGGGCATCCCTGCGCATTGATACGTAGACCAGGCGAATGCAGCTGCTGGAAGCCTCCTCCGTCCGCTCTTTTTTCCCTAAGCCATAGTCTCTGTGCCCCCACCCCCTTCCCGTGGAATCTTTGCCTGATCCAGTTCCTTTCCCTCCGGTCTCCACATTTTCCCTTCCAGCCCTCCACTTCTCCGGATCAATGTGTAGTACGGTTCCAACTCCCAGCTCGCACATCACTGGCGGACACCCCAGTAACAAGTGAGAGCGCTCCACCCCGCAGTCCCCCCACCCCGCCTCTCCTCCCTCGGTCCCCTCGGCTCTTGGAAGAAAAACCAGCAGCATCTCCAGCTCTCGCGCGGAATTGTCTCTTCAACTTTACCCAACCGACGACATGGAACCAGCCTCAACCTTTTAATGCACAGCCCGGCCACAGGATTGCCTTCCATCTCCTCTTGGTCCCTCCTGGATGTGGTTTATTGATGACTTGCGAGCCCCTCAGAGAGCTGTCTTCCCTCCTCTGGCTCCCTCCGTTTCCTTGAGTTAGTTTTCCAAGGTTTTACCGGGGCTCGGGATCTCTTGGACCGAATGGAACTTTTTGCTGCCTGCTTTTGCTGCTGATTCTGTCAGTGGACAAGGAAAAAGGCTTCGAAGGCAGCAGAGGCACAGGGGAGGTGGAGAAAGAGGTGGAGGAAGAGGACGAGGAGGAGGAGGAAGCCGAAGGGGCTCGGCGCGTGTGTGTGCATGTGTGCATGCGTGTGTGAGTGCATGTGTGTGAGTGCTGTCGCTGCCCACGACCCCTGGCCCCGAAGGTGTTGGCTGAAATATGGAGAATAGTCTTGGATGTGTTTGGGTACCCAAGCTGGCTTTTGTACTCTTCGGAGCTTCCTTGCTCAGCGCGCATCTTCAAGTAACCGGTAAGTGGTTCTTTCCTTTCTTCTCGTCGCACCCCCTTCCGTACCCCACTTCTCTTCTCATCTCATTTGGCGAGTAGTAGAATTGGGGTGGGGGATAGCAAGAGATTTGGCGCTTGCGCTGCCCCCCCCCCCCCAATTTCCTCACCGATGATAAAAGATAGAAGTGTTATTTTCTTCCCTGGGGGCGGATGATGGTGGGGCTGGGTGCTAGGGGCACCCCTTCGCTGTTTTAAAATCCGATGCTTCACGCATTTTTGCTTCTGCAAATACTTGCGTTGGTTTGGAGAGCCGGCGGGCTGGGGCAGGTGGTGGGGATATCGTTGAAAGGAACTGGGTTGTATCCTTAAAGCCTCAGAAACCTACCAAGTGCGGAGGATTGGGGCAACAGGGGCAGGCAAGAAGGACGTGCAGGGGCTTTGAGGAAGTCTGCGCAGAATGTAGATGGTGGGGCTGAGTCGTTGGTATGTGAATACATCTCCTTTTGGTTTGGATTTTTGGACTTGGTGATTGAGAATCGGGAAAGGGACAGCTAATATGTTGTGGTACTTCCAAGGAGGGGATCCCGGTACTGAAGGAGGCACAGAGTTGCCAAGGAGGAGGGCGTGTTTAATTTTGTTTTATTTTTTAACGGTGAATGTAGTTTGCAAGCTGAGTCTCCATATAGCTCCAGGACACCTCCAAACTCCAAATGATTGATATTCCAGAGAACCGGCCCTCTGGCCCTGGCACTTGCCAAGCTCAGTTTCTAATTAAAAATGGCAAAACTGTTTGGGGATTGGATTGGGCTAGAGCAGGAGAAAGAGGCACCTGAAGGCTGATCAGGGCTGCTGTAATCTCCGAATACGGAGCTGGCGGCTTCGACGGCCAAAAGAATAGAAAAGAGCCAAATGACTTCTGATAAGGTCCACTTGTTTTGCGGGACCTCACCACAAGTGTCGATGGGCACTGGGGTACAGGGAGCGGGCCTGGCAAAGGAGAGGAGAGCAGCTGGCTGAGCATTCAGATCCCTTCGGAAACGACCTTTTTCCAAATCCAAAGGAAAAAGAGGCTCAGGCAGAGACCGGGCGTTGAGTAGGAGCTCCCCAGTTCGTGCCTGGGAAATTAATAGGGAATGGCACAGAAATCGGGCCAAGCCCCCAAGCTCCCCGGAGCCCGCAGCTCCGGCTTTCTGGTCTCTGCTAAGTGCTGCATGGCCAAGGGTTGCGAACGCGAGTGGAAAATGCGCCTCTCACGGTCGCGAAGGATTCAGTCAAGCGCCGAGGCAGCCCGAGGCTCCCCAAAGCCTGGCGCGGCCGCACGCAGGCAGGAATCTGCGCTTGCATTCGGACTCAGCTCCTCATCCTCCTTTGGCCCGAGACAGAGAGAGCAGGCAGGAGGGGTGTGTGTGTGTGTGTGTGTGTGTGTGTGTGTGTGTGTGTACGCGCGCTCGTGTGATGAGCGCGTACCCGCATCCACGCGCTTAGCCGCTGGTGCTCCCTCCCTCCCTCTCGGCTCTCGGGCCGGTCCCCTCCTCCCCCGGCTCTTCTCTCCCGGAGCTTTGTCCTCAACAATTACTCTCGCGAAAGGTGGGAGTGCGGGGTGGGGGGCGGGGGGAGCGCATCTCCGCAGTAATGAATAGATATCTGTTTTAAATTCCCTCCTCGAGACCCTAAAATGATAGAGGCTGCTGCGAGGAGGACCCTCCTTCTGCCCAGAAGATTGACTTGGGCTTTCTATGGCAGTTTGCCCACGGGAAAGGGGAAGTTCAAGGGGCATCCCTCACTGGGTAGAAAGTCTGCCTAACAGCAGGACTGCTGGCCTGAAAGGTGCTAGCTGAATGCACTGCATGAAGCAAGTTGTACAAAAATGAACAATGATGTCAATTACACGACAGTAGTTTAAAGCTATTTCTCAAGTGACTTTTGTCTGGCATAAGGTGGGGGTAGATTAATAGAGATAAATTTATGTACGTTTTATGAATGTCTAAATTAATTAAATATTCTCTTTTCACTTGTTTATGTTTCTTGTCCAGAGAGTCAGGGCCATGTTTAATTTTAATTTCCTCCTCAACAGACAGATCTATGCTTGACAAAGCAGATGTAAAGAAGGGATACACACACACACATACACATGGGTTATGTTGGTGGATAGGCTAATGGATCTAAATCTTTAAACTTATCTACACTTCTAAATCCGTATCTGTTATTTGCAAGTGAGTTGTGATGCAGTTTGCGCAGTTCGCAGGAAAGTGGATGGTGCACTTTTATGGTATTGCCAATTCACATCACTCTGGCCTTTGCTCATTAATCTGAGTATCACTTCTTTCTCTTAGTAATAATTTCCCCCATTTAGGAACATGGCAGGAAACTTACAATAAGAAAGCATAGTTCACTCTATAAAAGGACCAGTAGGAGGTGCCCTTAATAAGGCCAAGTGTCTAGTTTACTGGCAATGAGATTCCCATTCAGCAGGGTGTTTTAAAGACTTTATTGATTGGTAACAAAGGATTATGGAGACTATCACAATAGCACTGGGCCTTTTCTCACTTTCTAGGTAAAGTCTGAAGCTACTGTAGATTTGTATGAAACTGTGATTATTTAACAAAGGACAGCCCTGAACAGTGTCAGTGGAGAGTGAGGACTTGATGTTGGGGAAGGAGGATGGTGACTTTTTAGTTTACTTCTGTAAGATTTCATCTCCTTATATATTTGACATGAGCCACGGGTGCAGGAACCATATAAAGTCTCAGGGGATCTCAGGTAAGATAACAATTTTAGATGTTGGATGTTAATGAGTGAAAAATGAGGTATGCATATTAATTAATTCTTCATCCATGTTTGGGTTCCATTGCATTGAAAAAAATCTGTGAGTGTTTAATGTAGTCTGGATATGCTGAAATGAGGCTGGTCACTCTCCCTAGGCGACTTCTTCTCATTCCCCCAACCAAAGCAGATCAGATGGCCCCATGTGGGTTTGCTTTTGAGTGGCGGGAGTACGGCAGAGCCTGAGGGCTTGGGGTAGGCTGGCCGTCCACTCCTCTCTGAGTGCCGCAGTATAAATCACCAGTGACCTGTCAGTGTCCATTTCCCCACACAGCAGCAGCTGCCCTCTGAGTTATAAAGCATGTGAAACAGCCACCATATATGTTATATGTGAATATATTAGGCTTAGTGCCTTTGCTTTAATGCTCTTAAAAGCTAGCCTGGCTTGAGATGCTGATAGGCATTTTTTTTTTTTTTCTGGGAAGAGATTTATAACTTCTCAGTGTATATGACTTAAATTTATTCTCTGGCAAGTTAACCTGTCAGCAAACTTCTTTATTGTTTTCATTGAAGAGGAAGAGCTTTAATCCTATCTAAATTCCTGAATGAAGCGCTGCTGAAAGTTTCTCCTGGAGTACAGGGTAGTTGCAGGCTGTAGTATGGTTTTCTAAACCAATGGGATGCTTGACAAGATGTATGGGGAGGTGATTTTTTGGTGGGGAGGCGGGGATATTTTTACTCGTTTTTAGAGAGGGAAGTTGTGATACTGCATCTTCTAAAGGAATTCCAGCAACTCCGTTATCTCAAAAGCGTCTTTAATGAGAGGAAATGTTTCTCACTTCCAGTTTCATAAATCTAACGGTCTGGGATTCCTCAAATGCATATGATATGCTCCTGGAATGTTTGCTGCTGCACGTAGTAGGGTCATCTAGTATGATCACTGCCATTTGGAAATGAGCCCTGATTTAAATTTTGACTTCCAGACAAAACACTTTACCTGGTGCCGCATGTTTAAAAGCAGTGCTGAAGTTTCTGAACAGAATATTTCTTGGCATGGGAGACTGTGCCCTAAGATTACATTTTAAAGTAAGTGTTCTTACTATCTTTGGAGAATTTGCCATCCTAAACTTTGCATATGAAACTTTTTCTTCTTGATTCTACCAGTAAAGACAACTCTATTCAAAAAGAATGTAGTTGTTTTAGGGTATTTCTTTAAAATTAATATTCAATGTCCACATCCACACACAAAGAAGAAGGAGGATTTCCACCCCCTCATACCTTCTCCTTCAAATATATGACTTTGGTGTGAATTATGATAGCTCTAATCACATAAGGGCACTTGTGATTTCACTGGAGAATGAGTTCTTGCCTGATTACAGATCTTCCTACTTTCCATAGGAAGTTTCCGGCCCACACTGCTATCAGAAATTTGCACCAAATTGGGAACACATTGCTCTGTTTTGGTATTGTTACCCAGCTGTACATTTTTGAAGGATTAATCTACCTGAGATGATAATCTCTTAGATGAACTATACACATAAATTTCAAGAAATCTTAGCTTTGCCTGAGGCCATAGAATAATGTCATAAACCCGCGAAATTACTTCATTAATTAAATAAAGATAAAAAGTCACTTGGTTCTGGAAAAGTACTGTACTCCTTAAGGAGGAATAGCAAATACTATGCACATTTACAATTCATAAAATGTAAACATCAAGTCTTTTCCCCCCTCTTTTTCCATTCCTTCCTTATAATGCTCTGGAGGAAAATTTAAGAGTTTCACGAGTTGTCACAACAGTTATGTCTTAAGGAATCATAGCTTGGAATCTCACTGACTCATGATTGATAGACACTCAATTAAATATCAACACAATGTCCAGTGAATTTTTCGGCAGCCTGCTGTGGGCTGCTTGCTTCTTTCCAGCTTGTTTCTAAGGAATCGAAACTCTCGTTTCTAAGAGGGGTGGCATCAATACTGCCTCCCTTGATGCAGCCCAAGAAAGCCTTTCTCACTCTGAAACCAAGGCTGGGACCCACAGGCACCATGTTTAACATGCTGTGTTACACTTTGCAAGGTCACGGAGATTTGCCTTAAAAATAAATTTTTAAGTGTTCATGCATGCTGCTTTTGGTGGAGAGTTAAACTGTACTTTAAATACAGCTAAATAGTGTTGTTTTCTTAAGAGACTCTAACCTGTGGCCTCTCGGCCAATATTATTGAAGTTCTAGTGCTCACAATCTTTAAGAAGACACAGGAGTGAGCTCTACAAGATAATAGGTTATGCCAACCTAGTTATGCTATTTTTTCTCAAAATGGTGTTACCAGGTTGGAATAATAGAACTTTAACATTTTTCAAAGTTACTACTTTTCAGATTAAAAAACATTTCTTAGTAGTACCGTAGTATCATAGTATCAGTAGCATGGCACTGACCCAATGTATTTAAGATATTGTTCTTCAAAACAAGATCTCAAGGAAAGCCAAAGTTAAACTTGTCAAGAAGAAAGGATGAGCAATCCAGATTATTTTCCCTGCAGGCCAATAAAAAATGTGCAAGATAGAATTACAAGTTGCATACGCCAAATAGGTAATAGCAAAAAATAAAATGTAAATTATTATGCACCTTTATAATTGCAGCACTCAGGTAAACGAAACACAATTTAGTACCACACTTTCTTTCTCTCATTCCAGAATGTTAATTCCTTATCTTATGTTTCTCTGGTTTAACACCATACTAACATGGAGAAATACAGGGTGGCTGACTGATGATCAAAATTATTGTAGTGCTCCAAAGTTATTTGACAAATCTTAGCCTGAGGTTTAACAACTAAACCCGTTTAATTCAACTACTAAATAAAAGTGTTTTCTTTGGTAGTTTAGAAATACCTGAGTTTGTCCCAATGATGTGGTTTAGAAATACATAATAATGCGTAAGATTGAATATGCCTTCTTTTTCAGTATCGATGGGAATTTGCCAGTGGCAGTACCAGTGCATATTGCTGTTTTATTAATAGTTCCAAACAACCATATTATTCGTAGCTTTCATTTCTTGGGGGGAAAAGTTCAAGTAGGAAACACACAAATCATTCCATATTTATTGATCATATTTTTAAGGTGATTCTTATGGCATGACTTGTGTAGGAATGTTTCTCTTTTCTAGTAAATTCCATGAGCCCGGTGCCTATGATCTACTTCTACTTCATGATATACTTTAGCTTAATTTCACTGATCCAAATTTTTTGACTTTTTTCTTGCTCATTCATTTCACCATTGCCCTCCAGGGAGGAAGCCCCTTTAAGACCATTTGTGGTTCTTATGATGAAACTTAACAGGAGTATTTATTGCAATTTGGAGATTTCTTCCTGGTTCATCCTTTAAATATTGGTTCTTGCCTGAAGGTTACTGCTAATAGTATCTAGGACAAACATGTTCCACTGAATTAACTGAATTAACCAACTGGTTAGTGAGTTGTGTCCTGATAAGAGAGCTTGTCAAAACAACATTATTCTGAACCATCTACAATGTTCTTACTCTGCGTTTACATTTTTATGAGAGAAAAAAGGAGTTAAGCAGTTAATATAAATGTTTTTAACTCAAATCACAACATTTTAAGATTTTACTTATTTTTCTATAGTCTTTTAGAAATATTTCTCCACTCACTTAGCTGCCTCTTTAAAAGTATGTAGGACATAATTTAACCTGTTCTTAATAGATACAATACATCACTATGACTTCATTATAGTATGTGATTTTATAGGGATAATTTTTGAAGGCATTGCATCATACAGAACTGTTTATTTTTCCCATCAATTGACCATGGACTATTACTCTTGTTGAGTTTCATCTCTGGGTATAAAATATATTTTGTCTACATCTTGTGTTCAGCTGAAACTCCTCCCTGTATAAAACTTCCTCAAAGCAGTTCTCTCTTTTAGTTTTGATGCTAAGACATAGGGAACTAAATTTTGTTGGGGTTGTGTTTAAAGTAGGAGAGGAGATTAGAAAACAGCCATTGAATCCTTCATTAGAGGAATATCTAATTAGTTTTAACTAATGATTCTGTAGCATCTGATATTAATTTGGATGTCATTTGTACTTTGTACAACGTATTTTTCCTTATTAAATGAGAATGTGGACTAGATCAATTCTAGTTACATTATTAGTTTCAACATTATATAATTTATTTAAATTATGAACTGTACTATATATATAGTGTTTGGTATAATTAATAATACAATTCATGAAAGTGATAACAATAATAATAATGTAATAATAACAAATACCCATGTATCCACTAGCAGTTTCCTGATTTTTGTATTAATCCCTTACCTTTTGTACAGTTTTTCCACATATGTATACATCTTTAACATGTTACTTTACTTTGGCTGTTCTTAATAGTAATAAAATAAATATAATGTATATATTCTCTGACTTACATTTTTGCTGAACGTTAAGTATTTGAGCTTCATCTATGTGGATTCATATTGCTGTATTTCAGTCACTTTCTCTGGTGTATAATATTTCATGATATTAATTAACCATAGCTTATTTAATCTACTCTTGATGGATTTTGAAATTCAGTTTTTTGCTATTGCTAGTAAAGTTGGCATGAACATTCTGGTGCAGGTCCACCAGCACAAATTTGCCACCATGTTTAAGGTGCATACCTAGGAGTGGAATTGCTCCTAGTCATAGAAGGATATCTTTACTTCCAGGAGGCAAACACATGCTGCAGTTATTGAAATCCCCACCAGGGGCAGATGAAAGTCTCTTTGCTTCATGCCTCTGTCAACACTTGGTATTTTCTATGCTTAATTTGCCCTCATCTGGTAACTTCTCATTGTGGGTTTAATTTGCATTCCCCTGATTGCTTATAAGTCTGAACATTTTTTCCATTAATTTGTTAGCTATCTGTGATTTCAGCAAGACAGTTCTATGATTCTGTTTCTTCAACTGAGCAATCATTTGCTTTTAGACATTAATATTATTGGTAGTTATTCTGTTTCTTCCACTAAGCAACCCTTTGCTTTTAGGCACAGATGTTATCAGTAGTCTAATGCTCAGGAAGTTGTCACCTGATACTATACCATGTTGACTCTGGCCCAGGCTTTATTTAAGCACCGTCCCAAAATGTACACTGATTTTGAGTTGAAAAGAGATTCTTAGTCACTGTAACATTATTGATTACCCAGAGCAAGTCCTGCCATGTTAGTATCCTGCCGTATCCTGTTTATTGTGTCTTTATAGAGAATCATTTACAGGGAAGCAGGATGCTGGGATGCCAGGCTTAATTTGAGGCTCATTCCATTATGAATCCCCTGAATATAATGGAACTAAAGGATAACTGAATCACAGAGTAGCAATGGTAGATACCCAATCTGAGTTAAAAATCTTAATATGATCATTTGAATTTGGGTATATTTCCAACATGGTAAAATACATAGGCCCAATATCATTGTTACATTTATGGCATATATGACTGTGGGTTTCAAACAAACACATGTGCTTTGTGCACCAGCCCCCACCCCAATTTTGTTTGGGTTTATAATTGTTTCGCCTGTTCCCATGGGACAGGCTAATGAAGACCCCTGAATGAAATAAAGCCTCAGATGTACTTGCAGAGGCCTCTATAGTGTATTGCCTTCTGTGCAGACTCATTAGAGATGTAAGCCAAGGCTGAGACATCTAAGCAAACCCTCTGCACCCAGAGTCCTCAATCCATTGTTCCTGCATCTTTTTTCAGCCTCATGGGATCCCAGAAGAATATAAATTAGAGAGAAAAATCTGCAAAGCTTTTCCTTTCATGTTTAATGTCTGGGCAGAGCTGTTCCCTGCAGGACAATTTCTGGTTATTTTCTCTGGTTTGAGGCATCTCCAGGGATGGTTTGGTGACTGTTTCCCTTGGGGAAGTTTTCAGCAGCATATCAGTCTTGCTGTTAAAAATTTATTTTACAATTCATCTGAGATAGTCCTGTTCTAAATGTTCTTCCCATCACTCTTGTCATCTGGCTTTTGATTCCTGCGTACCCCTTTCAGTGACACTGCCTCTTCTGGGCTGAAATGTGTTAAATAATTCGAGCTATAAATCACTCTTGCCTCCCTATTTGGTCTTTACTTAACCAGACTATAAATATTTAGTTCATTTGATTTTTCCTCATACCTCTCCAGAAGCTTAACCATGTTTAGTCTTCTTACTTTAACTCCCTCTAGTTTGTTTATATCTTTCTTGTAATCAAGAGGCCTAACTCTAATGTGCTCTTCTAAGTAAGTTATCCCAAGTCATACATTATAAAACATAAATTCAACATCATCTTTAGCTTATTGTACAGCCATAGACACACACATGGTCTCTCAAAATTTGTGTTATCAGTTTTCAGGTAGGACTATCCATGCCTGATAAAATCATTGAGATATTATAAGGACCAAATAAGACCAAGTATTCATTGAAGATAATATAGTAGTTACTGATCCTTTATCAAGGGTTACAAAGAGATGAATAAAAGGTTTAGATGTGTTTCTGCCCTGCAGGGGCTTTTCCTTCAGTGAAGGTGGCAGGCACACACAGAGGTAGGTAGGATACAAGGCAGAACAAAGTACTCACTAAAAAGGGACACAAACAGTTCTACTTTTCATGTGGTTCTTGTCATTGGTTCTGTTTATGTGATGGATTACGTTTATTGATTTGCGTATGTTGAACTAGCCTTTGCAGGGACATGGATGAAGCTGGAAACCATCATTCTCAGCAAACTAACACAGGAACAGAAAACCAAACACCGCATGTTCTCACTGATAAGTGGGAGTTGAACAGTGAGAATGCAGGGACACAGGGAGGGGAACATCATCACACACCGGGGCCTATCAGGGGGTGGGGGGCTAGGGGAGGGATAGCATTAGGAGAAATAAATGACAGGTTGATGGGTGCAGCAAAGCACCATGGCACATGAATACCTATGTAACAAATCTGCACTTTCTGCACATGTATTCCAGAACTTAAATATAAATTTTTAAAAACTCATAATATATTAATATAAATTAGCCAGATTGACTGACAGAGTCAATTCATTCATCCTTGTATCCTTAAATTGATTGGACCAAAAAAAAGGCAAGGGAGCTTAAAGAGTTGTCAATCACGTTTAAACCAAAGTATTGGTATGGTAAGAATGAGGATATTACGGTTTTGCCTACAGATCTGGTAGCCTGTTGCTGTGAAAACGTCCCCAGACTTTCATGACTCTTTCTTCCCATTTTTCTTGAATGTTCCAGGTGTTGTGTTAAGGTGGTAATGGAGCTTAGAGCCCAGTGAGATAAACATGCTAATCAAATACATATATTAACAAACCTACAATTCCAAATGAGATAAGGCTTTAAGAAAGAAAATACTGTAGGGGAGGGTCTCAGACAGTAGATCAAAGACAGCTTCCATGAGAAAGTGTGACTGAGTTTACACCTGAAGAATGAGTTAAGAAGGGAATGTTTGAGAGGGGCAAAGGAGAGAATATCAGATTTTAAAAAGTGAGCGCAAAGGCCCCACGGTGGGAGGAAAGGTCATGAATTCCAAGATAGGTGTACCCAGGGCCACGAGAGCTAAACATAAAAATGGTTTAGCTAAGACTGGAGAAAACTTTGGGATTATCTCTCTCCAGTAGTAGCTACTTGTACTTGGTAGATAATGATTGAATAAATTCAAATGAGTTCTTATCAAGGATCTTTCCTAATCTCAGTACAATGATTCAAAAATTTCAGCAAACTACATAGGCCACCTTTTCCTTGATTTTTCTATTAGATGTGAATTTATGAACCTATCTGTCCTATATGTTTAGAGATACCTTATGAGGTGTTACGGACATACGTATGCAACTGAGAGAGGGAGTTTGAAAAGTGTAGAGAGCTAGAAAAGTCGAAGGAATTATCATTTAACTTGGTAATAAGTCATTTCTCCTTTGAAAGCTATCACTGAACAGAAGGAAACAAAACTTCACCTTTTCTATAAAAATAGAATTGCCATGGACATTTCTTGTTCCTGTGGCCTCCTTCAAAATGTGTGCCTAAATGTGTTTAGTAAACAAAAAAGAAAAACTGAACCTAAATTTTTTGGAATTGTTACAGATTATTTTCTCGATATGATTCTTTTCTATGCATTTTGTCCCCATTATTATTTCTTAAAAATGTGAATGAGTGTTCTCTTTGCTTTCAGTTACAGATCGTTTAGAAGTCATTGAGCTTGCAACCTTTCCATGTCACCAGGCCTTGAACTACTGTACCACTTGAATCAACCTACCATCTGCCACTGGATGTTGCAAAGATTGTTGCTACACAGTCCTGTGGTCTTTGGTCTTGATAAGAGGAGGCATAGCCTAGGGGAAAAAGCATCCCAGCTATTGGGTTTGATTGAGATCCTTAAACTCACTGGACCTCAACTTTCCCACCTGTAAAATGGACACAAAATCAACCTCTGCTTCCCAACTCTAAATTGGAGATAAAAATTACTCCAGTAATTAGCTATATAAAATATCTATTCCAATGCCTGACTTATAATAAGTATTTCATAAATGCTAGCTATTGTTAATATTATGTTAGTATGGGCTACATTTATTCTGAGATAATCCTTACAAATAGAAAATTTCACAGGCACAGGCCAGTCATTCTAGAACCCACCTCAATTTTATTGTTGTGATTTTAAAGACTTAAAAATAAATTAAGATAGTCAGACTCCAATGGCAATTTTGAAATCAATAATGTCATGGTTTAGTGGGCCCTGGTCCCATGACTTTGCTTGATTTAGAGGCTCATAGGTCCAGCTAAGTTAGATCTGATACAGTGCAATACTGATCAAACTTGACAGCCTATAACACACTTCCTGTGGATTCTCCATCCAAAGCATCCTCCCCTATTAACTCTTCCCTGGTTGACCATGTCCATTTTCTACAGACCCATCATCTACTCAGCAGGTGCACCTAGAAGCTAATACTTGCTTGGTTAATGTGTAGTACTAGATATAATTGATCCTGAGGGTCTTCTCTGGGGAGGAGTGGCTCTCATCTTAATTCTGTGTCAATACCCAGCCCTTCTTCATACCAATTAATTTAGAGTCTTGGAGATGGGGCCCAGGCACAAGTATTCTAAAATCTCCGATGGTGATTTCAACATGCAGTCATGTTTGAGAATCAGTGTCCTAGGGTCTTTCTACTCAAAGTGTGCAGTCCAGGAATCAAGGCATTTGTATCACCTGGGAGCCTATAAGAAATGCAAAAACCTCAGGCCGCACCCAGACATGCTCAATTAGAATCCCAAATGACTGAGGAACACTGCCTTAGATGATTGAAAGTGTCAGATAGGGAGGTGATCCTTGCCTCTATTCTTCACAATTGTAAGTAATCATCTAGTCAATGGGAAACTGCCCCTACTACACTAGTTTAGTCTTAGCTTGAAACATCTGTGGCATGCTTTGGCTTCAGGAGTTGGTCTTATAATGGCAAACTATGCCAACATCAAAGAGTCTTCTTGTTTGTGGTTTAGTGGCTAATATATTTCATGGAGACCATGACACATTTCATTTTCCTTGAGATTACAAGCACTTGAAAATGCTCTTTGTGTGTTCCATCTGCCTTTTCCCTTCTTTTCTCATCAATACTCAAGAAGGTACATTTTACAATGGTCTGCTGGTTTTCATTCTATATTTTTCCCTCCTTCAACTCTCTTTCCTCCTTAAAAATGCTCAGACCCAGGGAAAAAGAAAGACACTTGAAAGGGATATTGAGGCCCTGGGCCCTCCTCCTCCCTCTTTCCTCTGTGTCTCAAGTCTGATGCTGAGAGCACACACATGCTCAAAGTGAGACCCTGATGGGGGTGACCCCATACTGAACTTTGCCTTTTGATTGGGAATGGTCTTCAGGGCATGAAACAGACCAAGTGCTCGTTTGCCTGAGCCTCTGCAGCAGAGGAGAAGGGGTGTAACAGAGGTTTTTGAAGAAGAGTAAAGCTTTACAGGCAGAAAGCTCAGTTGAGGGTTTTGAAGCTTTTGCTCTCCACTGCCTGGCAGAGAGAACAGCTTTAACTGGCGTGCTCCAAATCAGAGTCTACAAGAAGAGAACGTGGGGGCTCAGCTGCGCAGATTGGATCAATTTGAATGAAAATCACTAGTGTTCCTCCTGGGGAGAGAGGTTTCTGCTTAGCTCGTGAACTGTAGGCCCTTCTCTGGTCCTGGTAGTAAATGAGTAGGGCTTTTGTGAAAGGTTATGTAAGGCTGCTGTTTTCTCTCCCTGCCTAGAGTAAAATTCTATTTATAGGGGGGTGAACTGCCTCTCAGCAAAACATGCATTTTATACACTATAGCTTAGGAAAGATAATTTAATAAATCTTTAA
This sequence comes from Theropithecus gelada, assembly GCF_003255815.1. NCBI lineage: Eukaryota > Metazoa > Chordata > Mammalia > Primates > Cercopithecidae > Theropithecus > Theropithecus gelada. The sequence continues at coordinate 41,596,175 of NC_037686.1, read as the reverse complement.
GACAAAATTAAGGAAAGAGAGAGAACAAAATCCTAGGCAGAGAGAGTGGGACATACAGCAAGTAATAGGAGAAAGAGAAAGCGTCATTGCTCTGGACTTAGTTACTGAAGTAGTGATTGAGTGACGGATCATTCTCATGTGCCTGGGACTGAGGAGTTTTACAGGAAGAAGGACTTTCAGTGCTAACAGTAGGACAGCCTCAGGTAAACTGGAATGGTTTGTCACCCCTAATTTGGTACCTATCATGGGGAGGGGAGTAGAAAGAACCCTGAAAGATTTTCAGCAGGGAAATGGCATTTTAGATAACACACTGTTAGCCCTATGAGGAAACAATTAGAGAACGGTAGCAAGACCTATTATGAGGGGATGTTCTAATAGCCCAGGAAAGATGAGTATCTGATTGGAGGTTTAGAAGCAACTTGTATATTAGCCATGATATCTAGGTCATGGAGACCTTACTCTCTAATCTTTTGGCAAAGTCAAACTTGATGTCCAAAACCAAAGGTTTTTTTTAACCAACTCCTTGGTCAAAGCACTGTCAGAGAACTCATTTTTGAATCAGGTTATCTTTTGGACATAATAGGATAATGTGTTTATTGGAGAAGTCATGTATAGTACTTCTGTGTTCCACTGTGTCTAGTACAGTGCTGAATACATATTAATTATTCAATAAATACTCATTACCAAATTGATTTTTATACAATGATTATTCTCAAATTTGCATGAAATCTGAAGTTTCTTTCTGCATGAGCTTCACAAAGTTCAGTTCAGCATATTATAAATTTCAGGGTTACTCAGTTTTTACTTACCAAGATGTTTATTCTGTTTTCTTTTTCTCTCTCCCCTTCTTTTGCCTGATTTTTCCTTTACATGCCATTATTAATAATTTTATTGGCAGCATTTCAGAGTGCTTGTGAGAAATTCAAAATTGAGGAAATTCTGGAAATAGCAAAATGTAAATGTATAAAGTCTATAGAATTTGCTATCTCTTTAAGCCCTGTTACAAATGCATATAGGGCATTTGTCAACTCGCATATATGAAAATGGAACAGGATAAAGTAGGTGAATAATTATTTCCTACATAATAATCCCAGGGATAGACTCTGTGTTTGCCTTCAGAGAACCATTCCTGAAGACTTGGGTGAGTCAAAGCATTAAAGTGTTATTTTTGTAGAAGTCAGTAGAAGTCAAGACAAGATGATGGAGATTTTAAAAAGGCACATAGAATGAAAAGGACAAAATTTCTTGTGTTTCAAAGCACTAATCAGGCAGAAAAGGACCTCAGCAGGTGTTTGAGAGGACCCTTTTCTACTGATGAGGACTCGGGGGCCCAGAGAAGCTAGGAGAGTCTCTAAATCACGAATCTAAGAACAAGTTCCATGAAACATTATTATGCACACGTGGGTGCAAATCTTAGCTCTACCAAGATTTAGCTGTATGACTCTCGCTAAGATTCAGGGTCCTCATTTGTAAAATTTGGAAAGCCATTGCTGAATGGATGACATTTTTGAAAAACATTACACTCAAGGATTGTCACAGTCTTTGGCACATATCGAGCACTAAACTGTTTCTATTTTTATTTGTTCATTCAACAGATGTTTTTAAAGGTAATGTTTGATATATTTGTTAGCTCCTATGGTGCATTTAAACAACATATAAACACACTGCCTCTGTTGTTGTTAGTTAACAAAGTGGTTGGAGGAATAAGACTTAGGCAGTTTAAATGTGTAAGAAAAAAAAAGATGAGCAGAATCACAAGGCAATGTATTATTGTATTATTAAGAACCAAATGAGTGAGAGGTGCAGTTAGAGGAGGGAAATAAAACATGATCAGAAAGCCTTCCAGAATGCAGAGGGATTTAGTTTGATAGGTAGGGTAATTGGAAGACCTTACCCACATGGGACCTGACCCTATGTGGACACTGTTCTTTACATGTTCAGGCTTTGGAAGACAAAAAAGAAAAAGAAATGATGGTGGTACTTCACTGCAGAGGGCTGCTCAGCCCAGGCAGCAGATCTCTTCACCAGCAATGACTTCCCTGGTCACTAGCCTTTTCTCAAGCAGATTTATGATAAGGCTAGGAGAAAAAGGAAGAGAGATGTGACAAGATCATCTGAGAAGTAACTTTGGTGGCATACATAATGTAATTTTAAAATAAAGAGGCTTTACCTGTAGGGATTTTCCTAATAGTTTTAAGGAGCTCTCAGAAGCTCAGGGAAGCACAGATGCCATCACACACTGCATTTTGAACTTGGAAATCTAGTAGCTGAGAAAGCATATTTAGGCTCCTGCACTACTGAAATAAGTCTGTGCTGGAAATTAATGTTTTCATCTTTTTTTCTTTCAGCCCAGCTTCAAAATGTATAGAAAACTTTGGTTCAGGATGCCAAAACCCTGTATTACTAATGCATAAAGGATATTAGCTAGTTCATCAAAGATCTTCTGTACATTTTGCAGCCAAAGGGCAAGTAGCTCAGCTCAAAATTTGCAACTTAAATAGCTCTTCTTTTGTTCTTTCTTCCAAAGTACACAGTCATATGAGGTTATGATAATTAATAATTGACAAATTATTATATTGTTCCATGCTTATCTGAGACTTTCTGTCTTCCAATGGCTTTTGAATCTTTTATCTATATTCATCTCTCAATACCTCTATTAAGAAGACAAAATGGCTAATTTATCTCATATGGGTTTTTTGTGAGGTTATGAGACTTGTGGCCAGTTATTTGTTTAAGATCACACAGAAGTTACCTGTTCTGGATGGAAAGCCTAAATCTTCTTTTTTTTTTTTTTTTTTTTTTTTTTTGAGTCAGAGTCTCACTCTGTCACCGAGGCTGGAGTGCAGTGATGTGATTTTAGCTCACTACAACCTCTGCCTCCTGGGTTCAAGCAATTCTCCTGCCTCAGCCTCCTGAGTAGCTGGGATTACAGGCACCTCCCACCACATCCGGCTAATTTTTTGTATTTTTAGTAGAGACAGGGTTTCGCCATATTGGCCAGGCTGCTCTTGAACTCCTGATGTCAGGTGAAATGTCCACCTCAGCCTCCCAAAGTGCTGGGATTATAGGTGTGAGCCACTGCTTCCGAATCTGGCTGAACCCTTGTACTCACCAGTACATACTGGACACTTTCCAAAAGCAGGACATTCCATTCTTTTGTTCCCCTAAAATGCATGTACTAAAAAATGCCGACTAACACTCAGCTCTTGATTTCTAATACCATTCTCCGATAAAAGAAACCAGAGCTCCTCAGGGAAATAGCTGCTTCTGGGACTTATGCAGAAAATATACAAGATAAGGCTGGAGCATCTTGGAGTGCCAGAAAGGAAGAAATTCTTGAAAAAAATGAAAAACCCACAACGATAGAGTATGTCAAAGGGACACAGAACCTAACTGAAAGAGCTCTCAATGGTCAAAGCTGCAACAATTTGAGCAAGAAAATCAGTCAACTAGTTTCCTATTATAACCCAAAATATAAAATAAATATCCATGAGTACATACTGATATAAATAAATAATTGAATAAATAAAGGGAAGAGACTTAGATAAATCCCCTATGCAGAAGAATTGCAAATATATATATTCCACTCTCAAAGAGTGGATAGAGTACAACCCATATTCTTTTAAGTGTGGGCTGTGCTTAGTGACTTCCTTCCGAAGAGTACAGTATATAAGGGGGAGGGGAGGAAGTTAACTACAGTAGAAAAATCAGCCGAGGTAGGCAGATCATGAGGTCAGGAGATCGAGACCATCCTGGCTAACACGGTGAAACCCTGTCTCTACTAAAAATACAAAAATAAAAAATTAGCTGGGCATGGTGGCGGGTGCCTGTAGTCCCAGCTACTTGGGAGGCTGAGGCAGGAGAATGGTGTGAACTCGTGAGGCAGAGCTTGCAGTAAGCCGAGATCGCACCACTGCACTCCAGCCTGGGCAATAGAGCGAGACTCCCTCTCAAAAAAAAAAAAAAAAATCTGACAAATGCTACCTCAACCAGGTGATCAAGGTCATCAGCAGCAGTAGTGATAAGTCATGTTGATAGCATGTACCCCCTGATATGATGTGATGAGGATGGCATTTTACTTCTGTGATCTTCCTTTTCCAAATCCGTAACCCCAGTCTTACAATGAGAAAAAGAATAGACAAACCCCGTTTGAGATTCTACAAACACCTGACCGTATTCCTCAAAATGATCTAAGTCTTCAAAATTAAAGAAAGTGTGTGAAACTGTCAGAAGAGGATACTAAGGAGGCTTAGGACAAACTGTGATGTGTTATCCTTGGTGGGATCCAGGAGCAGAAAAAGGACTTCAGGAAAAAATGAAATACATTCTAAAGTATGGACATTAGTTAATAATAATGTATCAATATTGATTCACTGATTTTTATAAATGTGCCATGTTAGTGTAAATTGTTAATAATGCGGAAACTTGGTGTGGGGTAAATCAGAACTTTGTACACTCTTCACCATGTATCTGTCAATCTAAAACAGCTCTAAAAAAAAAAAGTCTAACTGTAAAAAGTACTCTCATGTTTGATAAGAGTGGGACACCAAGCAGAGCACTGATTCCACTAAACTTGTGTTTTCCTCTTTAAGGATCAGAATGGCACTCTTGTATGGCTATTCTGAGAATTACAGACGATGTTTCAGTAACCCTTAGTATCCCTGCATGTTTCTCAAAGTGTGATCACATCAACACCACTTGTGGGTGTTTTAAAATACAAATATGCTGGCTTTGCCTCATACCTCCAGAATCAGAGTCCCTGGATGGACAATGAGGGGATAGGAAACAGCACTTTTAACAAGCTCTCTAGGTGATTCTTATATACACTTCACTTGAAAACCACTTGGCTGTACATTGTCCCTAAAAATTAATAATGGTGGCTCTCTACTTATTGAGAGAGTCTTTGAGCTCAGGGGATGATCTGGACTCAGGTGAACTTGGGTTTAGATCCTAGGCCTACAACTTTCTAATTGAGAGAACAAGGACAAGATATTCCACCTCTTTTGTGCCTTTGTTTCTTCATCTGTAAAGTACGAAAACAACACTTAATTCAGAGAGTACTTATAAAATCATTTCAGAAAAGTCATGTAAATTATTTACCATAGTACCATATTTACCATATCACCACTGCTCAACAGGCAGTGAGCACTAGCATAACTCTACTGGTGTTCTATTAGCCCGGCTATATAAATCAACATGAACATAACCAAAATTACTTCTCATTGTTACTGATACTCTCCACCCTCTAAAACTAGTCTTTGGCATCCTGCAATGCTTTCCTTACATGTTTCTAGGAGTCCTAAGAGCTATGTCATAAACCAGTTATCTTCTGCTAGGCACCTTCACATGTCTAGAAGTCTGGTATGCTTGCTGGCTTTCATGTCTCCAGGCAGCCACTCTCTCTTGCCTCCTGCCAGCCATCCTGCTCCTCTGGTAGATTGCTGCTGCAGCATCAGTGCTCTAGAACATTTCCAGTGCCCAAGCATCATTACTAAGTCTACTGACAAGAGTGTCCCAACGCTGATTCTCTCCCTGTTAAACTCTATCATACTGCTTGTGTCTTCTGTTTTATAAAATCCTCCATGACAACAATTCATTTAACTAGGGTCTGTAACTTTTCTCTCCATACGACTTAGATTCAGTAGGAAAAGGGCTGATCTGGGGACAGTTGTTGCATTTCCTATTCCCTGTCTTTAGCCTTTCTGTCTCCAAGCCACCAATGGAACTTCTTCCTTAAGTAGTATTTAAATCTCCCCTACATAAATGAGTTACTGCAGAGAGATGTCTACGTTTTTAGAATATACACCCTAGTCTGTTTCATTGGAATTGAGGTACACATGTGGTACAAAAATGTAGAATAATAATAATGGCTAATATTTGTGAAATTGTATGGTTTGAAGTGATATGGTAGATATTGCTTATGAAATATTTATTGCCCACCCATTTTTGTATTTAATACAGAAGAATATCCCATTTTAAGTAGCAATGTGCCAGCTCGAAGACTTGATTTATCAGACTCCCTTGCAGCTAGGGATAGTCAGGTGACAAGTTCTGGTGATTGGCAAGGTAATCAGGACACTCCCGGGGATTTCAGAGTAAGCTTACTCTCCTGTCCTAATCACCACCCCCTTCCTCCTTGTTGTTTCCTTCTTTCTCTGGAAAGTAGGAATGATGCCTGAAATTGAAGTAGTCATCCTGTGTTACATCATCTATTATGAACAATAAGAAGGAAATGAGGAGAAGCTTGAGTCCATGGTGACTTCCTTGGGGTGGCTATACTATCTTGGGGTTGTTTCTTTCTAGACTTCTTGTTATGCTACAAAGTAAACCTCTGTTTGATTTTAAAACACTGTAGTGCGGTTTCAGTCACAGGCAATACTCAGTTCGAATTGCTGTATGTTCCCATATTATTTTTTCCTCACAGTTAAACAGTGAGAGAGGAACTAATATTGTGTCCTTTTACAGATAGGAAAAGTGAGACACCAAAAAGTTGGCCATTGTTTTCCGTGCCTCCATGCTAGTAAATTGCAAACTTAAGATTTAAATCCTGCTCCATAGCACATGTCCTTAATTAAGTCTATGCTATAATACCTAGATAAATAGATGTTGTAGCTATTACACTATTGTTGTTATTTTTATTATTGTGGGTAATTATTACACTATTGCTTTTTATTTTTTTGCAAGTCACATTAATTCCTGCAATGTTGTTTTATTTTTGTTATTGTTATTCTCCTCTCTAAATGAGGGATCTTTTTCTGTGAACCATTTATTATTTAGACACTTCTAGATTATTGAGTATATAAATAAAAATTCAATTTTCTGTTAATCATTTTCAAATGTCACAGTTTTCACTAACAAGTTACAAGACAGCTTCATGCACTTTAATTTCCTCTGAAGAAGAAATCCACTGCCACCTTATAAAAGACTAACATCCCAAATACAGCTTTAGAATGCTAATGCCTTACCTTAACAAGCCAACTGAACTCTGTGACTCACATATGTGCTGCAATTTCTCTCCCATTGTAGTATAAGGGAATTTCACACAGTTTTGATGTATTGTGTAAATTAGGCCAACAAAGTGCTGTGCTATGTCTTCATTAAAATAGGAGATGGTAATAATGCAACCATGTAGCATGGTCTTGCAGGCTTTGAGTTATGAACATTCAATAGTGTCTCCTTACTTGTGCTTAAGTTGGCATTTGTAAGTAGCATATAATCAATTAATCAATAACCCAATTTTCTCTTAAAGAGATGGTGCATCATTTAAAAATATCAGAAACTGTTGTGTGATTTTATGAAAAGAGCCATTTCAGCAAAGAAACTTGTTTTAAAAACAGTGAAAGTCTTTTCTGGGGAGGACAATTTTGCTTAACTAAGCCAAAAGTGAAATTGGATACAAATGTTTAGTTCTTGAATCGTTTTATTGTTTGGCAACTATTGGAAAGAAAAGGACCAGTTTGGGACTGCTAGTAAGAATGCATTGTTTTTGCTCATGATTGGAGGTGTGTAAGTGGACCCATCTATGAATGCACAGTAAAAGTCAACTAATCCTCAAACTTCCAGTTTTAAACTCATCTATTCTATCCTATTACTTACCAGTTTTAGAGTATGCTAAGTTGCCTAATTTGTCTCACATGAGGTCACAGCAGCACCAAGTGATGCTTTCAGGGTGATGAAGCTGACAGTCACGTTGAGACAAAAACCTGGCCTTCTCAAACTTTAATATATATTTCTATCCTTATCTTTGTTATAATTTCTACCTAAAAAGACATATATGCTTATTATAAATATTCAAATATTACATAAATGTGTGAGTTTGAAAAGGAAATTGTTCCATAATCCCATCACTTCATAGTAAACCACAATTTATTTGTTTTGTTCAGTCTTTTTTGTCTCTTTCTCTACCTGCCGCACAATTACTGTGAAATTTGTGGAAAGTTAATGTTTATTTTTTCATTGCATTAAGATACTGAGTTGTGTTTTCTTTCTACCAAATAAGTAAAAAGGACTATCGTGGGAAAAAACCCTCAAATATTTGCTTTGTTATTTAGACAACAAGACATAACTAAGATGAAAATGGTCTCTATAAAAGAGATCACCTTTCACGAGAGGCACGTGCTAGGCATGCCTGTCTTCTAAAAACATTAGTTCCAATACCTCCAAAATGTTCAACTGCTCCCTTGAACCTTGCCTCTAAAGTGCAACCTGTGGGCCAGCCAACCTCCATATCACATGACAGCATATTAGAAATGCAGAAACTCAGGCTTCATCCAAAATTTACTGAATTCAAATCTACATTTTAACAAGATCCCCAGGTGATGGGTATGCAAGTCAAAGTTTGAGACATATCATTCTAGTAATAGCATGTTTCCTACTCAAATTGCTACCATATTCTAAGAGCTGTGAGTTACTCATGAATTAGCAATGATGTGCAGGGAAGGAACCAGTATCACCACAGCTCATTCACGTGGCTTCTAAATTTCCTCCAAAGGTGTGAGTGTTGTGCTCATTAAACAGTGTCAAGACCAGAATAACTGTCCAAGGGCTGGATCACATCTATTCTCTACGTTTAGGTCATGGCACACATTCTCATCCATACCTCTGAAGTCCCAAGGCACTAAAGACCACATTGATTGGAATAATTGTGTGTTCTATTCGAGTAACTGGTTGTTAATTATGCATGGCTTGATGTTATTTTGCTAATTCATATACACCAAATGAACCATGAGTTGCTTGAAGGAAAAGACCAGTCCCTGAGCTCCTTTCTTCAAGGATGGCAGTCCTGTTTCCAGACATCTGGCCATTCCCATGAATGAGTGAATGATGGTTATCAGGTATGTTAGCTCCATTTATCCAACCACTTGTGCTTTCCACAGATCCAGATTTGACGGTTATGTCCCCCACCTGGAGCTGGGAAGTCATAGGACTTACCTGATAAACAGTCAACTTCTTTCTTGAATTTATGCCAAGACCTCATATATCTATCTCTTTATGCCCTATGACCACCAGCATTGGTTGGTGGCCCAGTTAGAAACAAGAAGATCAGGGATAAGTGTAGGACCTGTCCAATTTGCATCAAGTAATCTTTCATCAGTTCTTAAGGTGAAGATAAGGGAGGGTTATAAAATTTGAACGCTATAATAGATTTTATCTTGTAGCCTATAGTTTTATTTTTTCCCCTTAGCTTCTAAAATCTATGATTGAGTTTCTGTTTTGGGTTATTAACTCCTCAAACCAAGAATATCAGAGGAACCTTAAAAAATAGAACTTTGGAATCGTAAATATTGAAGAAGAAAAGCTGAATCATCTCCCTATAGGCAGGTTGAGAGTGGGAGCAGAATCAAACAAAACTTCTCTTTTTTCTTTTAGCGCCCCCCCCACCCCACTCCCCTCCTCCTGCCATAAACCTAAAGAGCATTTACTTACTTGGGCTGCATTATAAACATCCATCCTCCTTCCTTTCTTCCTTCCTTCCTTCCTTCCTTCCTTCCTTTTCCCTCCCCTCCCCTCCCCTCCCCCCTC
>NC_037686.1:41569902-41586310 GCF_003255815.1 Theropithecus gelada | reverse complement strand
TTTCTTTCCCCTCCCCTCCCCTCCCCTTCCCTCCCCTTCCCTTCCTCCCTTCCCTTCCCTTCCCTGAGCCACTGCATTCAGCCTATAAACACCTTTCTAGGGATATACTTTGTTGGTTTTCCATCACATAGGAGACTCAGCTCATCAAGAAGTCTGTATTCAGACCAGGTTCAGCTCAGACTAATTAATGAAATTATGTAATTGATTGGTTCTGTTTCTATTTCCAGTGCTCTTATATTTTGATATGAGAACATGGAAGTGCCAATCAGGTTCACGAGGTCACCCTTCAGAATCCCTCATTTCTCCTTTCTCACATATCATGTAGCTGATAAAGAATATAGCACACTTCCTTCCCCTAAAAGATTCACATTAGTTATGTCTTAGACATGACACCTCTCTTGCTCTTTGATTCTGGCCATGTCTTCTTTGACTCAGAAGGCTTTATCACTGGGGATATATGTCAGGCAAAGATGCAGTTCTCAGAAAGTTTGAGAGCAGGGGATGTTATAGCTCATAAGGAAGGGCACAAGTCTCAAAAGGAGAACTAGGCTCTACTGGTCAATTAAAAAATATATATTTAAGCCATTTTCAGTGTTCAGCCAACAGGAAGCATTATGGATGTTCAAATTGCTGAAATATTAACATACTTACTCACTGATTGGTAAATATTTGCTGTTCAGGGTCTCCCAATATGCCCTGCTTCCTCCATTTTGATTGGTGAGTAACTATGCCAATCAGCTCCTAAAAGTCCTAAGATATCAACATTGGCTTTTTTCTTAGTGACTTTGGAGGGCCAGATATACTCTCACCCAGTCCTGGGACACCCTGACACCCTTTAGCTCTTTAGTCTGCCATCTACACTGCACAACATGGCGCCCATAGCCCAGGTGCCTTCTGTGCTTCTCTGGCTCCCTGAGACTGATGCCTAAGCAGGTTGGTGTTCCTTGAGTCACCCTCTCATGGCCATCAGTGAAAACTGCAGCTCCAAAAGAAGGCGAAGTCAGGAGTCTCCACCACACTGATGCTTAAATATGTTTGACATTTAAATACTATGCATCTTTTTTTACTCTGTTCTGTAGAAACAACACTAAATGTCTTTGTGACCTGAGAAATGTTCATAGAATAAATTGTGTATTATGTGATGATTGGTTCTATGATTCCTATAAAGATTTTTAAAACTTTTATTATCTTATTTACCAAAGTAAATATGTTCAGTGAAGAAAGCATTTAAACAGGTATGTAAAAAAATATAAATCACTCATCGTTACATGACTCAAAGTTAATTACTGTTAAAATTTTGATAAACATTGCATGTGTTTATTCTTAATAGCAAATAAATTATATTGCATATACTGGCATAACTCAAAAAACCTTAGCCATCTATTCTGAATGCAATTAAAAGATAAAAGTTTTGTAAGAGTAGTTGGGAGGGAACTTAGAAATCTGCTAGATTCATCTTCTGGTGAGGAAAACATTTATTACATAACAGTCCTCTGAAAGATCTTCTAGCTTCCTCCTTAATACCTCCAAGGGCAGGTTCCACGGCCTTATTATGCCTCTGCCTTAAATTATTTTTGGATTAATTATTCTTGAACTTTATGTTTTACTCTTCTCACCTGTTGCTTACTCATTGATCCTGGTTTTGCCCTTCTTAGTATGAGTGGAAGTGGGCCAGGAAGGGCAGGCTTAGAGACAGTGAGGAGGTGGCATGGTAAAGTCAGTGACCATTGTCTTTGATGAGCAAAACAGTCCTTGGTCATGAGACTGAATAAGTGTTTTGGGTGATCCTTTTCACCTACTGCTCCCACTTTATTTTCTCTTCAGAGACTTATGTTGGGGGACTTATGCCTTTTTTGTCACACCAGAAAACTCTAAAGATGAATAAAGTTTAAAAGAAATAAATCACATTTACTAATGCCATGCTTTTGGCTGAACACAGTACATTTTATGAGACCAAAAAAAAAAAAAAAAAAAAAAAGAAGGATGTGTTTGAAAATAGATTGAGTTGGAAAATATCTAAAGGTTTCTTCACTATCATATGGTATGTTTAAACTTGTCTCCTTGTCATCTTCCTTACTCTCTGATCTTGAGAAGATTAATGAGATGATGATGTTTAATGCTTGAATGTTTGGAAGAGGAGTGCTTTGCAAATGTCAAGGGTTAGTGTTATCCTTCGCAGCAGTGATTGACCATAAGACTTTTCTCGTTTTTGTATTTCATTAACTAATGCTCTCATTTATCAACTATGGAGGCAAGGGAGATATAGTAGTACGCAACAGACATGATCATTGATTACTATTTAATGAAAAAGATAAACAACTAACCATGATTACTTATTAAAGGAATTAAAATTTAATTAAAATTGTACTAATATCTCTGGAAAAAGGAATTCTCTTTTTCTCTATCTTAACACATCCAACAATGGGAATCTTGGGAGTACTAACACCAATTGCTTGGGTGGGGTTTATGGTCTGAGGTACGAGGGGAGAGTATTGCCATGAAGGAAAGATTACTGAGCAAAGCTGAGTGGGGAGGAGGGATGCAGCAATGGGATACTAAATTGGGTTGTAACTAAGTCCTCCTTCTCCACTGTAGTCAGATATTACTTATGCTGGGTGGACGTGCTAATTTTTCAACACTTACAGTATTGCTACAGATCAGTGATTAGCAGAATTATTCTATAAAGGGTCAGATAGTTAATATTTTAGGTTTCAAAGGTCACACAATCTCTGAGGCAGCTGCTCAACTTTGCCATAGTAGCACAAAACAGCCATACATAAATAAATGAGTATGGCTTTGTTCCAATAAAGAATTATTTATAAAAATAGTCTGGTCTTAACCTGCAGTCCATAGTTTGCTGACCCCTGTTCTAGGCTCTTATATCTTGATCACACACCTGTGTTTAGAACTTAAGGCATCACTTTATGGAATTGTTCTTAGAATATAGCTTCTTACAACTCTATATATTACTTAAATTTTATGCATTTTACAACCTTTGTAATGCCTATCAATTTTAAGTATATGAAGGAGGAGAGATTTTAGCATGTGCTTAATCTGTTTATGTTGACTCCTGACTTTCCTCCTATAAACGTCTATGTTTAAAATATTAATACTAATTATATAATAATGGGATCTCCTCTTTGGAAGGACACTGGGAGATTTGATCTAATCTCAACTTCTCTGAATATTTACTTTGAGTCCCTGTTGCCCTTGTCTTCCTGTTATTTATCGGCTTTTCTCAGCAGAGCCAATCTTCTTGTCTCGATACTGATGATGGTGTTTGTGTTCTGTCTTTGGCTGGTTTAGCTAATCTAGTCCCTAAGTATGGCTACTTCACCCAGTTAGCGCAGGTTACCTCTAAGAACTTTGATGGGGTGCAGAGAATCTGAAGCAGTCCTTTGAGAACAAACAGGAAATTTGCACTGAGGGAAGGAGTTGAAATTGGCTGTACATAGGCAAGTCTGCAAGTGTGATGCCGTACTGTGGGAATCATAGGTATTCTTTCTGCAACTGAGGCTCTTCCATGCTGCTCGGAGTCACAGAGGTATTGATCAGAAAGGCTTTGTACCTGCCTCCTTTTTGTTTGGAGGGGTTGTTCCAGTCCAGATAGTGACATCTGTGAACTCACTAATAAGCACACAGGCCATGGTAGTTGTGTGAACTTTGCAGGTTTTGGACCTTTTCCACTCAGAAAGACCCTGCTGTTTGAGACTGGGTTAAATCTGCTCTTTTCTAGAGGCATAGGAAAATAATTTATGATCACTTGTGCAGCTGTACACCCTGTGGCTAGAGTTGAATATACATATTTACCTTGAAGGAGCAGTCATGAGGTGCAATCTGTTTCATTTCTAATGTGATGTTTTGAGTGTCTTGAACTATTTATCCCCATTTTTTTGTGTGTGAATATGTTCTTAATATCGTGGGTCTGTGTTTCTTTATATTTCTTTTAGAATTGGTAAGTAGTTGTTTTGGGGGCTGGAGGCTACTTGGGATAAATGAATGTGGGACAAGAATATAAATTAATTTTTAATCTCAAAGCATGCCTTCTGTGCTCTGAATGTTGCTCTTTCCACCCTGAGAAAAAAATAGCAGGTTTCAGTCTGTATCGTTAGCTCCCTATGCATCATTCTGCAGGAAAAATGATGCTGTCACACTTAAGTGCCTCACATAGTGGGTACTGAGAAAGTACTATATTATCATGTCAGAGTTTCTGAGACTTACAAGTGGTCCATGACCAGTGCTGATGAGTGACTTTTCCCCACTGTTTTGGATATAATGACTGAGTTCTTAAGAATTAGACTACTTGCAAAGTGAAGAAGTTCTTTCTCCACAGCTCCCACCTCTTCATTGTCTGGAAGGCAGCATGAAAGGGCTGAAAAAACTCTAGTCTTTTTCCAGGATCCTAGTACCTTCCCAGGTACCAGGGTTGCCCTGTGTTGCCCAGACAGAATACCTTGCAAAATGAAGATAAGACTGCTAGTTCTGCTTATGTTCAAGGGAGGGCTGAGCATCACATGAGATAATGTATGTATAAAGTGCCCAGAAAAGTATACATCATGATGCAAATAAAAGTTGTTGTTGATCCTCCATGTGGTGAGAAGGATCTGGCTCAGAGAGCACCAGTTCTTAGTGTGTTTCTACCTGTCAGAGCATCAGAGAGATTGAGAATGGCAAGTCTTTCTCTTAAGGTTACAAAGGTGTTTCATGTGATTTCTTTGTACAAAAAACTGAGAAGAAAATTCCTTGTCCCTTCAAGATTGAATTTGGTGGTATCGATGAAGAGTCTTCTCAAAAACTAGAATAAAAACCCTAAGAATGTGTGCTAGGTGCTTCTAGATTCTGTTTAAATTTTACTTCTATAATTTTTTGTGGGTTTTTCCTTTGCAAATGGGCTATTGCTCCCCCACTTAAGTTCCTTCAATAGTTAGATTTTTATTTGCAAATTGGCTATTTCTCCCCACCTCAGGTCCTTCAATAGTGGGAATAGTTTTTACAGAAACCTGACCATCAGTAATCTGGGGATGGCTGCACAGATTCACAGAGAAGTGTCCATTTCTTACCATTTGTGTTGAGTGTGCATAGGTGTAGGAGCAGATGGAAGAGTGGGTGAATAATCAAAGAAGGCAGCCCCAGGGATCATTCTCATGATGTTACAATGATGTCACCGAACACTTTGCAAATGGAGGACATCATGGGATTGGCCTTGAGAGCTTTCTCTCTCTGCCTCTCTGCTTGTTACATTTATTTTTTTCTTTAATTGTCAGTACTGAAAAATATTATATAAACCAAATCTGTATTGAAATATCAGCGTGGTGTTTATAACTCAAAGGTGATGTTACTTTACTTGATCTTCATTATACAGAACTGGTCAGTCATGACGATATATCTCAGAGAAATTTGAATGCAATTATCAGAGTAAATGTAAAAAGTTTCTGTGATATACATGGGCAGGATTGCTACGTTTGAGTCAACCTGAATAGAATTGGGAAAATGGATTCAAAGGATTGTGGCACTTACAGAGTCTGACTTAATTTCCCTCATCTTATCCAAATACATAGAGTTAATTGCAGAAAAGAACATACTTTCAAAATATGAAAATTCAGAAGTAATGGGTGATATTAAAACCAGTAATTAATTTACACTCCCACTAACAGTGTAAAAGCATTCTGTTTTCTCTGCAACCTCACCAGCATCTGTTGTTTCTTGACTTTTTAATAATCACCATCCTGACTGGCATGAGATGGTATCTCATTGTAGAAGAGAGTGTGGTGATTCCTCAAAGATCTAGAAAAAGAAATAACATTTGACTCGGCAATCCTGTTATTGGGTATGTACCTAAAGGAATATAAATCATTCTATTATAAAGATACATACATGTGTATATTCATTGCAGCACTCTTTACAATAACAAAGACATGGAATCAACCCAAATGTCCATCGATGATAGACTGGATGAAGAAAATGTGTTTCATATACACCACGGAATAAAAGGAACAAGATCTTGTATTTTTCAGGGACTAAGATGGAGCTGGAAGTCATTATCCTCAGCAAAGTAATGCAGGAACAGAATACCAAACACCACATGTTCTCACTTCTAAGTGGGAACTGAATGATGAGAACACATGGACACATTGCGGGGAACAAAACACACTCAGGCCTGTCAGGGGTGTGAGGGCAGGGAGAGCATCAGGAAGAATAGCTAATGAATGCTGGGATTAATACCTAGGTGATGGGTTGATAGTTGCAGCACACCACCATGACACACATTTACCTATATAACAAACATGCACATTCTACACATGTACCCTGCAACTTAAAATAAAATTTGAAGAAAAAACAAGTAGGAATTAATTCAGAAAGCAATAAGATTGAATAATAATTGAAGAAAAATCACCAAAGCATAACAGAAATTGTTAGATCGTTTAAAAAATGTATTTTGATGGAGAAGAAAGGAATAAGATGGCAGAATGTCTCAAGGAAATCATTGTAATTTTTTTTGAAATTGTTACACCAAATCACTATTTGGATCAGCATTACCAGGTGGAGAAAATGGAACACACTTCTGTAAATACAGAGAGTGTGCTAGACGTTGGTGGAAGTGGGAGTTCAGAAATCAATAGAACTTTGTCAAATGTGAACTCCATTACAAAGAGAACTCTTTGTCAGGGGACAGGCCACTTTTTCTCTGGATGTCACCTTGTTAGGGCACTGGAGAGAACACTGGTAATGTTGAAAGGACCATCTTTTGACTGACTTAAAAAAAAATACTAGTCTATCACTTCCTGAAACTGGTATTTTTATTTATATATTTTTATATCCCCAGCAGTTAGAGCAGTGCCTAGGTGCCACAAAATTTGTGTATGTTTTTGTAATATGAATGAATGAGTGGACACAATCTGGGAAATACAAAGTGAAAATAGTGTTTCTGCTTTTAGATCAAAGTTATTCAAAATACTAAATTGGACAACTTTTATCAAATACCTAAGCAGTAATTTATATTTTGTGAGACATGTTTAAGTAAGGAAAAATCCTGGATACCTCCTAAAATGTAATACTCTAATTTTTTAGAGAGAACGTTAGTGAACGTTTACTAAGAGGTTTGAGAATGAAAAGTGTTCATTAGTTGTTTACTCTTTTCATACCATTTTACCCTTTTTCACCTTCTTAAAGGCTTGAAGTTACTTAGCAGCCCCAGGAAGAAGGCTTTCTAACTAGACCTCCTCCCCCTCCTGCCTGCTTCTTTTCTGTGTGTGCAAAGCGATGAATGGAGTTCATTTGTCACAGAATCATGAAAAAATAGAATTGGTTTGGAAACGACCCTTTGAATGAATCTATCAGGTTTCTGTCTGGTTTATGCTAGTTTCCTCATAGCGTTACATTTTGGACCTAATGGAGTTTCAGGACCTAAGGAAGAATGCCTTCCTAAATTTTGCACCCTAGGTTCCTCTCTGGCGTCTGCCTAGTCCTGGCTGTGGGCGTTACCCAGGCAATACTTTGATAATAAAGAAGACCATGCTGCAGAAGAAGGAGCTGTTTGCCTGGAACGTCCTCAACTGCATTGTCTTACTTTCTGATCATGTCCTCCTTTTGATCAGCTAGTTTTTGTTCACCACATTGTGAACAAGGGAATGGAAAAATTACAGAATGTCAGAATATGTCAAACAAGTTCCCAAGTTCTGAGCCAGTGAGTACTGGGGTGAACAATGCTTTAGTTATACCCTCTTCTTTTGCTTCTGACTACAAAGGGCTGGATATCTAGCAAGCCACCAGAGAAATTTCTGAATGAGCCTTCTTTCTGTCCCAGAGTAGTAACCTCTGCATAATACTAGACGCTGTGTAGCTATAGTGCTGAAGAAATCCTCTGGGGATTGGCTGTGCAGTTGGAAAGTGTCAGTTTGGGGTGAGGGAGTTTATTCTCTCTTGCAAAACACATGTGCTATGTTTGAGAGACCATGCATTGGATGCACTGGCTGGTTATGAGGGCAGTGTTCTAGGCTAACCTCTTCCACAAGACACTCCCTGTATACTGGGAGTAGGGCTGGTTAAGTGTCTGTGATGACCTTCAGAGTTGACAGCAGCTATTACTTGTGGAGATTAGAGATATTTTCTAGTGATATATTATATAGTGGTATATACTACCTATTATATGGCAGTGACCCTGAATATATCTTTATGTATGTATAGGTGTGCATGCAACAACCCTTTTTGGCATTTAACATGAGTGTAAAACAATGTATTTGTATGATTTAGCTGTGAACAGATGTGAACACAGATATTAATGTACTTACTTCCTCTGTTCCCTCACCAACTCTCTTTCTCACCTCCTAGCTTAGATATCAAAGTATTTGGTGATGCAAAGCCCAAGAAGCAATGTGGCTGCTGCACATGCACTGCATTTAATTTGTATAGTTTGCGGCAGCTTTGGGATCACTTAGAGGATGAAATAAAAAAAAAAACCTGAGATGATAAAAGAAGAAGCAACCATTGGAAACAATTTATTGTTTGAATGGAAAATGCAGTGAATTTTGCTAAAAACCTGTACTTAACACCGTTATCTTGTTAGGGATGCAGGAGCCTCTATTCCCACACTAGGTTTGATTGTATTGACAACACACCTGTGGCTTATAATCAATGACCCAGCTCTCAAGCAGTGAAGGTTTGTTTTTCAGAGAGAAAGATACAGTTTTTTTAAAAAAATGTAAACACATCCAGAGGAATAGTTTAATGGGAGAAGATACGTGAATTTAATAGAAGCATCAATCCCACTCACAAGGCAGAGTGAGGAAACCTAATGGCCATAAAGTTTTTTTTCCAAAAAATGTGCATTTTCCCCCCTACCCTCAAATATGATCCTTAATCTAATCTACCTTCTAGAGTGACCAACAATGAATCTGAGAGTGTGTGATGCAAGCCTCAAGGTCTCTATGTTCTATGCTGTTCTGCTTTTGAGGGGGTTTTTACAAATAAGTAGCGCCCACAAATCAATTTTTCAGCTGCTGATTAAAAATAGTAGTGAGGCTGGAAACTATAGATATTACTATATTCAGCTTATCTACTTCTTCAGTGGAATAATTTTTCTGTATATTTAAAATTGTGTAGTTCTTCTGTGACACGTATACCAGCTACTAGATTTTGCTTCATAACCCCACAAGGCTCTCCCTGTACATTGTGGGGGTGGGTGGGCATTCCCTTTTGACCTTTGGAGTTGATAACAGCCATTACATGTGAAGGTTAGAGCTCTCTCTTTCTCTCTTTTTCCTTTGCTTTTGAGGAAAGCTAATCACGTTTGATTTCATCTTCTGAATAATGCCCTCGATCAATGCCCTCCTTCCATGTGGGCTTTTGTAGACTAAATGATACTAACACCTGAGTCATTGTTTACCTCAAATCTTATCCTCTGTCGCCCTGGATAGAACACAGGCTTTTGCAATAAGAAAACAATCACTTGGGATCAGTGAAGCATATTTGGTTGTATTATATGTATTTGTTTGTTTGTTTTTTGAGACGGAGTCTCGCTCTGTCGCCCAGACTGGAGTGCAATGGCACAATCTTGCCTCACTGCAAGCTCTGCCTCCCGGGTTCATGCCATTCTCCTGCCTCAGCCTCCCAAGTAGCTGGGACTACAGGTGTGTGCCATCACGCCCAGCTATTTTTGTGTGTGTGTTTTTAGTAGAGACGGGGTTTCACCGTATTAGCCAGAACAGTCTCGATCTCCTGACCTCATGATCCACCTGCCTCAGCCTCCCAAAGTTCTGGGATTACAGACATTGAGCCACCTCGCCCAGCCCATAGTTTTTTAATCTAGATTATCCTTTACAAGCTTATAGAATTCACTGAGTAGAACCTAAAGAGAGTGAATACACTTTCTCAAATGGGTTTTTAGTTTTTACTGAGGATATCTATTAATGAGACTTTCTTATTTCCCTCACAATCCAAGCTGAAAGTTGTTGGACATTTTTATCTGAATTGTTTAAGTCAGAGCAACTCCTCCAGAAAAGGTATGTCCAGTTCCAATTTTAGCCCTTCAGTGCTTAGAAGTATTGGGAAGGAACTAGGTACTGATGATGTGTACTTGAACTAAATATATACAGCTATAAATGCTACATATATATTCATGCATCTACACAAAACATTATTGATGAAAGGGGCAAGACACAAGAGAGATCTAAGAACACAGATAGGGTCAACATTAGAATGGCTGGAATTGGTCTTTTGAAACCAAGGAAATGAGATAATTTGCCAGTAATGTAAACAAAAAACAGAAAACATACAATAACATAATATCAACTTTGAGCTGGCTGTAATAAATTGTCTTTATTGAACAGCCTAAGACTCTACTGAACCCATTAGTCTTGAGTCAGAGCCAATCTTCTGATCTGGTCTAGAAAGATTAATACATGAAATGTCTTGTTACGTAAAATGTTCATTTCACACAGCAGATGAGGAGTTTTGTATGAGAGAAGGGAAGTTGAAAGGTAGAAATAAATGCGTTATACTCTTTTTTTCTCTCCTTCTCTTATTGATTTCTCAGCAATTGCCCTCTGTCCAATGGCATGTCACTGACGCAGGACACTGACTTGTCTACATGTCATTGCCATCCCTGGAATTAACAATCTGATACATGGCTGAAAGCTGAAGGAGCACCATGGGACTTTTTTGGTATTCTTGATCCCCTTTTGTGGCACATGGCCTTTTGACCAAAGAATGTGTTAGGACTCTGATTAAAAATAAACCCAGATTTTTAGTTATATATAGTCTTGAGTTCTATACAGACAAAAAATTTGAAGTCAATGACTTTAGGATTGTGAATCTCCTTACTATGAGAGGAATCAAGATATCAAAACTAATCAAGAAGAGGGCAAAAGTCTGAGTGGATGTGAACTTAAGAAAATTGAAACTATAACACACACACACACACACACACACACATTAAAGATATGTGCAAGGTTAAAAGAATTAGCAAACCAAATCTCTATAATTTTGTATTAATAATATAATGAAATAATGAAATGCTAGTACTGGTTTAGCCCTTTGGAGACACTAATCATATCATATAATTAATCTTTATTATTCATTATGAAATTTCAAATAACTCTTCAGAAACAAGATTGTAGGAACAATTCTTGGCATGCTGCTCAGTGTTTAACACAGAAGTATCATGTCTCTGTGGGCCAACTATGGGAGTCTTGAACCTTCATTTGACATTCTTTTCCTGATTTGGGATGTGGCTTTGAGAAGTTTGTGCAAGGAAGTCTTGTCTCACAATTTTAAATGGAAGTATAGTGGTCAGAAATCTAGTATCACAGCCTTTCCAGGATAATATTATACAAAGCAGTGTGAAGCATCCAATGGTTTAAATCCGTCGGTGTAGTTATGAGGCAGTGGAGACATCCTGTGAGTTCAGTGTTTCTGGGAAAACTAGGGAATACCTGGTCAGATCCTGACCCCAGCCTAGAAAAAGTTTTATGCTATCAGGATAGTTGTTGGGATGCTAAAGTCACAGAGACAAATGGTAAAGACTGGTAGTGCTGTAGAATTTTAGAGAAAAGTCAAGGTTTCCTAGCCCTTTAGAAGTAATCCGTGAGAAAACAATGCTACATGCTAGCCTGAAAAACCTAGATCCTGGAACCCACTAGGCTTTAATTCATGATTTGGAGCAAATTCTTCCACTTCTTCTGCTTCCTTTCCTTTATCTGTAGGAAGATGGCTTGGACTAAATCTATTCACTGGCATAGGGTGCTTTATATAAGATAACTCTGGATTGTAAGCCTTATCCTACATTTATCTTTTGCTTAAAAAGAACATTGAGGTCCTCAATTGGAGGAACAGTCTGTACAATGGCATGCCATACATACTCCAATTAAGAGGTGCAGAAAATAGCACTCTGTTGGCAAATACGAATAAATGAAGTAATCTTGACTCATGAAGAATGTTTGACTACCCAGTAAGTAGGCAAATTCTTCAGAATTTAATTGGAGGAGGAGGGAGGGGTTAGTTAATTTGTCTCTGAAGATTTCTGTTGTATAGTCAAGAATAGAAAGTATAGACTTGAATTTCTCAAAAATAATAGTATATTTCTATGTGTGTGTGTGTGTATGTGTGTGTGCATGCACATGCACAAGTTTTCACTGACAACCTTCTTACAATAGAAGAAAGCATGCTCAAAACAAATAGAAATATCTTTAGTTTCTTAACATTACAGGACTAACTCCCTGTCTCATCCTTTACACCATGTATTTGTTTATTCGCGGATTTTCTCCGCAATCATTTAGTGAATATCTACTGGGGCTAAAGATGCAGGCACTTTACATATATCATCTCTATTAATTATATATCTTATCTCCTTCAGTACTTAGCACATACCTTGAATAGATAGATGCTCAGTTCATATTTATTAGAATAAATGAAGTAGTAGCAAAACAACATTCAAAGATGCAAATGTGTAAAATTTGAGGAAGGGAAGGAGATGAGATGTAATGTGGTTAACATGAAGTCAATGCAAAGCCAACAAAACTGTGCCTGGAGTGCTCAGGTGGTCAGGTCAGTCCCTTCAGCAGCAGCTACATCTGATGCCTGTCTCCCATTGTTTCTATACAGGTATCATTAATAGAAGATAATCTCTTTCTTTAGGCATAAAACCCTTTTGAAGAAATTGCTGACTGTTCTTATTGCAATGCTCTTTGAGTAAGCAATTTCACTTAGAAAAATTGTATAAACAAGTGCTTGACTTCAGCTTTTTTTCTTATCTAATTGATCTAAATGTGAAGTTAAATTAGCTGCTGATGAATAGTTCCTATGCTGTTAAGATTATGATTTTTCCAGAAGAGAGGAACCAGGCTACATTACTATCCTGAGCACTTTTCATTCAGAACTTTAATGGATCACTTAGAAGCATGGCCAGTTGGTCTTTTTTTAATGGTAACAAGTAAAGGGCACATCAGCTTGTTATCAGAGGAGTTCATTTACAAGGATTCTACAGGTTAATATTCCCTTAAGTAATTTTGCTCATGAATCTTCAAGAATGGCCATGTGCTGTCACATTGCTACTTTTTTCATTGTTAGTAAGCCCCTGAAAAAGCCAGAACAACCATGGTGATTTCACTGCTAGCATTTAGATATTGTTGTCTTTCATCTTAAACAATGAGAATCTGACTTAAGTATTTATCTTGTCTTAAATAATAGTGAAAACAGCGTCTTTGCCACCCATTGCAACATTTATGTGTGTTTTTTTTTTAAATAGGAACTGAAAAAATCAAACAAAACAACAGAAAAAAAAAATCCCAAACTATGAAGCCACTTTTTTTTTTCTTTTCTTTTCTTTTCTTTTCTTTTCTTTTCTTTTCTTGAGACAGAGTCTCACCCTGTTGCCCAGAATAAAGGAAAAAGTGCAGTGACACGATCTTGGCTCACTGCAGATTCTGCCTCCCAGGTTCAAGCAATTCTCGTCTCTCAGCCACCTGAGTTGCTGGGATTACATGCGTGTACCACCACTAATTTTTGTATTTTTAGTAGAGATAGGGTTTTGACATGTTGGCCAGACCAATCTCACACTCGTGACCTCAAGTGATCCCCCTGCCTCGGTCTCCCAAAGTGCTAGGATTATAAGTGTGAGCCACCGTGCCTGGCCAAGCCATTTCTCTTTTTTTCTTGGTTGTCTGGGATTCCCCAAGACCTGATTTCAAGAATTCTGGAATCTGTATTTTCATGTAGACTATTTGTGAAGCAACAATATTTGTTTAAAAAGGAATAGATTAACTACGGACTCCAGGTGAATTTAGGAGGATAGATCTAAGCTACTGGCGCTTATTTAGGAAAGTGAATGTCTTTACTTATTTTCGTAATTATCCCAATGGAAATAATTAACTGAATTTGGTTAGAAACTGAGAACACTACAAAGCAGGTGTCTAACAATGAAGACAATCTCTAAAGAAAAAAAACTAGAATTTCACATTGAAAAGTGTGGGAAAATGACATAATGACATAATGTAAGCATCCTTACATTGTAATCCAACAAGCATTTGTTGAGCACCTTCTCTATATGCAGGAACTATAAGTAACATAAGACAAACATATACAGTGGACTTTACGTTTAAGGGAGTATAATCTTGTTTGTAAGGCTAGATATATAGCCATGAAAAACAGAATTATTTAAAATAGATATACTTTTCTTTGAGAGAGAGAGAGAGAAAATCTCACATTGTTGCACAGGGTGAAGTGCATTCGTACAATCATGGCTCACTGCAACCTCTACTTCCCAGGTTCAAGCGATCCCCTCACCTCAGCCTCCCAAGAAGCTGAGACTACAGGTGTACACCACCATGCCCAGCTAACTTTTTGTATTTTTTGTAGATATGGGGTTTTGTCATGTAGCCCAGACTGTTCTGGAACTCCTGGGATCAAGCAGTCCTCCCGCCTGTCAGCCTCCCAAGGTGCTAGGATTACAGGTGTGAGCCACTGAGTCTGGCTTAAATATATATATACTATTTTAATATAATTATGTTACAGTATGATTATTCTCTCAGCAATAGACTCCTTCTCCTCTTCAAAGAGAAAAATATTGAGTTTTGATTTCTATAGCGAGAGTTTTGGGCACATGCTCTTGTTGTAGGAAAGGTACAGTATAGGTACAAGCCAGTTTATCTGGGGACAGAACAATGAATGAAATTGCTTAAAGCATCTTGTGCCTCATTATTGAAGCCATCGCATATTGCATAGCAAACCTTTCTCAGGTGCTATGGGAAATGTGATGTTTCATGTAAATGTTTCTTATTCACAGACTCATTTAGCTTTATTTTCCCTCTGTCTCAGTTTTTCCTAGGTTGATTTGAGATGCAGTTGCTACAAATGATGACATTGCTACAAAAGCACAGATTTTTTTTTTTTCAGAAACAGGTTGGATACATGCCCATTACTTAGTGAGAAATCAAAGTATAGTAGAGAGAGTTGAGGCTTTCACATCTAAAAGATCTGATTTTAAATCCAGTCTCTTCTGCTTCTTAGCTCTGTGATCTTAGTATGGTTACTTAGCCTGGGGACTTTTGCCCAGTAAAATTATTTCCCTTGTAGAAAACACTTATATCCACATATTTAATTTGTTCTGTTGTTCAACACTCTCCTCTCCGCTGCCATGCTTGTTATGACTGTTTTCAGCTATAATTAATATTAGCAGTAATAGCCCTTTAATTCACTTTCCTAGCTGCAAAGAGTTTATTTAATATTTGTGCATCAGTTAATGGCAGAAAATCTTTCCAATAATTTTTGTTATCTTTCTTCCACTGCTTGCAGTGTAGGGAATGAGCACTTATCAAAAGTTGAGAGTTATTTAGCTTCAGCTTAGTTATTAGGTACCTGGATAATTTAGGGGCAGATTGAACAGTCTGAAGCAGCTTTGAAATCTGGTACTTTGCCTTGAAGTTCCACCAGAAGTTAGGAATCTCTGTCTTGGTCCCTTGACTTGAAACCTTCTTGAGGTCCTCACATTTATATAATATCCCTGTCTTAATCTGTTTGTGCTGCTGTAACAGCATACCTGAGACTGGGTAATTTATAAGAATAGAAATTGATTTCTCATAGTTCTGGAGGCTGGGAAGTTCAAGAGCAAGGTACTGGCAGGTTTGATGACTGGTGAGGGCCTGGTCTGTTTGATTCCAAGAGGGTACCTTTGGCTGCATCCTCTGGAGGGGAGGAATATTGTTTCCACACATGGAAGAAGATCAAAAGGCAAAATGGACCTAAGCTAGTTCCCTCCAGCCCTTTCATAAGGCACTAATCCATTCATGATGGAGAATTCTTCATTACCTAGTCATTTCCCCAAAAGCCTTATCTCTTACTGTCACCACAATAAGGATTAAGTTTCAACATGTATTTTAGAGGAGCAACATTCAAACTATACCAGTCCTCTGGAATAAAGTTTCTACTCTGAGATAAAAGAGGTATTATCCAAAACCATCTTGCAAATTAGCAAGATAATATATAATTAAATTTCCTGTTTGGTGATTCTTAGTACACCATCTTGCCAGTTGAATCAAGTGTCTCTTTAGATTGAGCTTGTGGTACCCAAGCACCTACACAATTAGCAGGAAAAAAATTGCCAGATAGAACCCCCTTACAAGACAAATCTCTCCATTCCCCACATTTCTAAACTCCATTCCCCACTTTCTAAACATCAATGGTCATTTCTGATGGGCAGTTTGATTCAGTAGAACACTGGATTTTGAGATTTAACCATGACTTTTTTTAAATTAATTTATTATTATTATTATACTTTAAGTTCTAGGGTACATGTGCATAATGTGCAGGTTTGTTACATGTGTATACTTGTGCCATGTTGCTGTGCTGCACCCATCAACTCGTCAGCACCCATCAACTCGTCATTTACATCAGGTATAACTCCCAATGCAATCCCTCC
>NC_037686.1:41459422-41560088 GCF_003255815.1 Theropithecus gelada | reverse complement strand
CCTTCCTTTCCCTTCCCTTCCCTTCCCTCCCTCCCTTCCTTCCTTCCTTCCTTTCTTCCTTCCTTCCTTCTTTCCTTCCTTCCCTCTGTTCCTCCAGCTTTAATGAAGTATGATCTGAACAAACACTGTCTATATTTAAGAAGAAGAATGTGATGTTTCTATCTATAGTTTGTTCTGGCCTCATTCTTTGAGGCTTATTGCAATGCTCTCTACTCTTTCAAATATTCTGTTGCAATGAATGGGATTCTAATAGGTTATAACCAAAAGAACCCTTTTTCTCTTTACATTTTGTTTGCATATGAAAATAATACACATTTGTAAAAGTTTAGCCAATATCTAGTTTTGAAAGTAAAAAGTAAATGTTTTCCTTTGCTCCCCGCCACCAATCATGTTCCACTGCCCAGAGTTGACCCTTGGCAACCCTGGAGGGTGTTCTTCAGGGGGCATTCAGTATGGCACATGCATCCATGGGCATACCACTCACATCGTGGTCTATGTGAGGGGCTCTCCCTGGCACCAGGCAGGACTCAGCCTGCATTGCTAAGCACGAAAGCCTAGAATAACATTAACATCTGTGGAGCCAGCAGGAGCTTTGGAGACCTCTGTCTTAGTTCTGTCACCAACTTGCTTTATGATGTTATGTGTGCCATTTGACTTCCCTATTTTTTTCTGCTAATTGAGGCATTAGGAGAAGATAAGTCTTCATGTTTCTGAAGACATTGGAAAGGAAGATTTCTAAAGTCTTTCCAGGTCTAAAATTCATGGATGTGCTGTGTATCTTTGTAGTAATTTGTTGCTTTGTAGCCACAGTCCATAAACCAGGCTGTTGACACATAGCTCTCCAGATTTCATGATCTAACAAGAGAATTAATTTTTATTTATTATTTCAGTTCTTCCAAATTACTGTTTTCTGTTTGCAAATTAAACTACTATTGCAGAAGCATTTTCCTTTATAAGTGCCACCTGTTTTTTTTGTTTTTGTTTTTGTTTTTGTTTTTCATGGAAATCTATACTGTAGTTTGCATGGCTATTTCCAGTATTTATAGAATGTGTTGGTAAAAATCCCTTTAGTAAGAGTATTTCAGCAAAGATTTTATTTGAGCCATCAGGTTTCTGTCAGCTTTCTGCAGGTAAACTGGAGAGAGAAGGTGAGATGTATTCTCTGGACTTTTTTCCTTCCAGGGACTTCTCTTCTGCTTTCAGCAGCCTTCCCACGCACATGTGAAAATATGTAGGGAATGAGTATATTTTGGAAATGAGTTTTCCAGGCATAGTCAAGTCAAGCTGTGTGTTCTTAAGTGTATGATCCATATGGAAGTATAAATGATAGCTTCGGCTATAAGTTCAAGTGCATTTGAGGCATTTTTGGGCAAAAGTGTCTCCACATAGTGGAAGCTTGGTAAGACCAATACATATTAACAGCCAGAGATCATTCAGGACTGAGGATAGCCATTCATCACAAACTATGTCATTTCCTGGGTGTTAGTTGTGTATTCTCTGCCCTGTGTGTATAGGGAAGAACATGTGTATCCACCCTCCCTGGAACCACTCAGCTCTGGCTGTGTACACACAGGGTGAGCCCACCTGAAGAGTCACTCTGTACTTCCATTTCATCTTGTTGGAGTTCATTTTTGTAGTGGCTTATAACCAGAAGCCAGTTTTGCACTCCCAGCATGTATTTGGCAACGTATGCAGACATTTTTGGTTGTCACACTGGGGAAGTCCTACCTGCCAAATAATATATAAGGTACACAATTAAATTTGAATTTTCAATAAACAATAAATAATGTTTAGTATATCTCAACTATCACATGGAACACATTTCTACTAAGAAATTAGTCATAGTTTATCTCAAATTTAGCTGGATGTCTTGGATTTTTATTGGCTCATTCTGACAATCCTATGTTAATAACGTGGTAGGTGGAGGCTATGGAGGTTGCTAAATGTTTTACAGAGCACAGGTCAATAAAGATTTATCTGACCCAACCTGTCCATAGTGATGAAGTTGAGAAATTCTGGATTATCGTAATACTTTGTATGATAACAGAGTACATAGTCATGCAAAAAGCAATATGGATTTCTAGAGAAAACTGACGGCACTTATAAAAAAGGTACTTCTAAGGTAGGAGTTACATTTGCAACAAAGAAACAGAATAATTTTCAGAAGCTAAATAATAAGTTAAAAGTCAATTCTCTTGTTGGATCACTAAATCTTTGACGCTGTGTGCACCTCCCTGGGTCCTCCATCATTTGATTTATTTTATAAGGACAATGAGCCCCTTCCTTTCATGAAAGTCTGGCATACAGTGTATATCTAATTGATTATTATTGATTGATTCAATGAATAAAAACAATTTCTTGGGTTGAGAAACTATTAAGTACAAACCTTTCACACATATTGCTTCCAATTCAAACAAGGAGAGTCTTATACCAATTTTTCATATAGAGAGACTGAAACTTACATTACAATATGCCAGAAATTATAGCACTAGTGCAGAGCAAAGCTGGGATTTGGTTAGAGCATGTTTCTTCCCTAAGGTTTCTATGCTTTCCCCCCCAGAAACAGAAGGCCCAGGCAGCAAAAGATCTGTAATAGGGGAAGCATTGTTCTCTCTATGAGGATCGTGTGTCAGATCTTCAGGTTGTTGGCTCTCCCACAGACATTTCTTCCATGACTATATTTCTGTTCTTTCCCCATTTCTCAGTAATGCAACAGTGACTGCATATCCCTTTGGAGGTAGGTGGATCTATTTCCAAAGCTCTACCTGCTGGGAGACATCCACTACCTTCTCATGCTGCTTCTGTCGATCATCTGGTGAGCACATCAGGATGGGCACAGAAGGGACAGTTGTGACAGTCTTGGGCTCCTGGGGAGCCTGGCAGAGGCTTACCCTGCCTACAGACACTCCAATTTAGTAGCAATCATTGGACATTTTTACCCTAATAAATTTTAAAATAAAGAAGTTTGCATCATTTATTTTAAATTTGTGGGTAGGATTTCACACTCTAGTCATTTGCGTTTGCTGATGAGTGGAATAGCTTCCACCTTTTATGCTGCTGTGCAGTCTGAAGAAACCCAGGTTGGCATCTGCTCTTGTCACATGCAGGAGTGTGCAGAGCTCCAAGGAGACTCATGGTCTCTTAGGATGAAGGAAAGAGAAGAAATGCAGCATCCTGAGTCCCAGGCAAGAGTTTTGTGGCCAAGCATCATGATCACTTGTCACATTAGGCAAAATATTAGTTATTCTTCATATCCATCTTTTTTCGCAGCTCACCTAAGTCAGAAATTGTCTGTTGTATTCATTATTACACTTCCCTCAGCATACTACACTGTCTTACACATAGCGAACATTGAGTGTATTCGCACTTGGAGTTTATACAGCGTATTTTGCAGAAGTTTGTCCTCTCCATTACTAAAAGTCTTGCCATCTTCTCGCCTTTCACATCCATGTAAGAGTAGAACTTCTTGTCACAGATTTTGTGTATGTATGTGTGTATAATGTTATACACACTTTTAGACTTCTACATTCATGTATGCTATCATCTGGTTCTCAAACCAAAATTATAAAGTAATATTTCCATTCTGAAGATGAGGGAACAGAAACTTGGTATATAAACAGGCACATCCCCAAGCTGCAATAGTTTATGAGAGGCAGGATCAACTTGGAACCTATAATCTCTTGACTTCTTTCCAAGGGATTTTTTTCTCTGCTTTATAGGTCATGAACACTTAGAAGGACCCTCAAATGTTGCTTTACCATTATGGATCTTAATATGTAAAATCAGAATATATGTTTTTATAAGCCAACAAGCATATAGCTAGGCACAAAAGAGAGATCCAATTCTACTTTCCTCAAATTTCTGGTTTTGCATCCTCTAACTGAAATACATAGTTTGAACAGATTCAAAGAAATTGTTTGACCAGAGGAAGGTGGTTTTACCTTGAGAATAAGAGAACCAGAAGGAATTAAGAATTCATACTTGCTTTTCTTTCTGAGATGAAGACAGGCTACCTGGGTCTTTGTCCTGCTTTAAGCATTGGTTGTCAGTGAATGTTATCATCTTGCCATATTCAGAGTGTCTCATAGATTCAAAGACTGCCCTAGTTCAAGGGGACTTGGGGAAGGGAGCAGAATACTTGAGTTATTTACCAAGGACACTGGTCAAACTTTAATAGGAGTCATAATGCAACTGAGCACCATATTATAATCAAGCAACTCTATTCTATTTGGGCATATCCATGGATCTATTGGGGGTAGAGTGACTGGAAATATACTTAACCTACTTATGCCATCATATGGATATGCTGCTTTTTCACCAAATCTTTGGAAGGTGTCTTGCAGATGCATGTCTGGGAGAAGTGTCACAGACTGCACCACTGGGACAGCTAATGTCAGACACAAATCTGTGTACCAGCTTTAATGCTGCCAGTGTAGTGCTATGGGTTAACTATTCGACTCCTCAAATTCTTGGCATAAATGCCCATAAGTCAAAATCAAATCTGCTTTATGAGGCGCACAGATTGCCTGCCTGGTAGAGCACACATGCTCATTCAGTTACGTGTGAATAAGAACCCACTTGGTCTATTAATTACGCCTCAGAATCAACGTGAAGCTCTAGGTAAGTGGCTGGTAGAAGATGAATAGATGGCTCACAGAGTGAAGTATAGTAATTGTCTTGAGGTTCTTGATGTGCAATTTAGTAAACTGAAATATAGTATTGTTCAGCCTAATAACAGAAAATCCTCTATCTGTGCTGAAGGGTAGCAGTTGCATGAGTCACTCTCATGTTCAGTAAAACAAAAGGACAACTCAACCAATTAGAAAGCTTGGATGCTACATTGCCACATGCTAATGCTATTAATAGGATGACTGCACATAAGCTGTGACTGAAATTATATAGTCAGGTCTTCTAATGGCAGTTACCGATAGTGAGAAAGGGTAGTATATGTGTAATCCCAATTCATATTTACTTGATGTACAATGCAAGTTGATGGAAGAAGAAACACCTAGTTCTAATGGGCAGGCATTTTATTTAAGGCACCATCATTCCTCGCTAATATCAGGGGTTTAAGAATGTATGTGTAGGTGAGGGGGAAACTTGTTGCGATCTCCTGCTGCTAATGCCTTTATCTGTGATCCCATGCTCCACTTATGGGTGGTACATTATTTACTTTGGTGTGTTCCTGTCTACTCAAAAAATGTAATGAAATTCATTTTGTTTTATAGAAAGAAAGACCAAGAAAATAAAATATGGAAAGACCATAAAGTTGACTTCCATCTTCTACTTTTTTCAGGATTGGAATTAAACTATGCAATACCAATAGCATCCTGTTTCTGGCAAAAAGGAGGAAGAATATAATGTTATGTCCCTTTAGGATCTTCCTCCAATCTTATACAGATGTTATTTTTCTTTGCAAAGGAAGCTGTTTACCTTTCATTCATTTCTCTGTGGTGAAGCCAGGACCAGTACTAGGCTAAACTGAGAAGTGATGAAATTAGACTTTCCCCTCTGTTCTTCCTTGGAATGACCATCAGGGATTTCACTATGGGAATGAGATATGTGGCAGGCACTGACCACAGGTACACTCCCAATATATGTGTGATCGAGGTTGAGTCATTTTCTTTCTAAACCTCAATATCCTTAACTATGAAATGAAAGAATAACATGCCCATTCATAACAGAGGGTTATTGTATCAATGATTTCTGACTTGGACCATACGGAATCTCATGGAAAGCAGAGGGGATGATGCAGATATAGTTTGAAGAAAGCACATCAGATGGTTCTAACATGTACTTCCTCATCCTCGAATGACCTATGTCAGTGGTTCTCGCAGTGTGGGACCAATGGGAGCTTGTAAAAATGCAAATCTTGAATCAGAAACTCTGAGGGTGAGACCTAGCAATCCATATTTTAACCTCTGTATTATTTTTATTTTCATGAACAATCACAACAAAGTTTGAGGACCACTGGCCCAGATGTGGATCCAAGAATGTGGTCACCTAACCACCTGTGTCAGTATCACCAGGAGCTTGTTACAAATGAAAATTCCTGTACCCAAACCGGCCCTACTAAATCATAATATCTGAGACTAAAGCCCAGGGATCAATGTTTTGACAAACTTCAGGAAATTCTAAAACCTGTTCATACTTACAACACAAAGTTAGTCTAGAACCACTGTTCTAGAAAAGTGGTTGTTAAAACTAAGTGCACATTAAAATCGCGTGTGGGAGTTTTTAAACAATATCAGTGTCTGGGCCCCAACCATAGACCAATTACCTAGATTCTAATATCCAGTCCGGATTAAAAATTACTAGAGTAGGTTATCTTTAAGACCCCTTTCAGATTCAGGTTCCATGATTTTCACAATTTTGTATTGTTTGCTAAATGCATATTTTAATTCTCAATTCATAGCATGCTTTTCAATCCACACCATAGTTGATTTGTATCACACAGTACCCTACCTACTGGTAAATTCATGATAGGCTGGTAAATTGTCATTGGCTAAATCCATCACGATTTACAATACTATGGGCTACAAACAACAGGTGCAGCCTGAGAAGCTCATCTCTAAACCGTACCTTCAGAAAACGTGGTCCAAATAGATCTTAACTCCTATACCCAAGGCATCCTCGTCTTTCCATTGTGGTGTTGAATGACACTAGACTTCAGGTTTCACTTACTTCAATACTCTTTGCAACAGAATTAGGATGGTAACGATGATAATTATTATTATCTTTGAGACAGGGTCTCACTCTGTTTCCCAGGCTGGAGTGCAGAAGTGCAATCACAGCCCACTACAGCCTTGAACTCCTGGGCTCAAGGGATTCTCCCAACTTAGCCTCCAAGTAGCTAGGACTACATGTGTGCACTACCATACCTAGCTAATTTTTTAAAGTGGTTTTTTTGTTTTGTTTTGTTTTGTTTTTTTGTTAAGAGGTAGAGGTATTGCTACAGCGCCCGGCCTGGTTTCCAACTCTTGGTCTCAGGTGATCCTCCTGCCTTGGCCTCCCAAATCACTGAGATTACAGGTGTGGGCCACCACACCCAACCTCAGATTTGTAATTATTTTCCTTGCTACTTCTAATTTTTTTAAAAGCATAAGTCAGTGGGCAGCAGGTTTTGGAGGTCAGACCCTTAGGAATTATTTCTTGCAGCTTCCAGATCCCCATCCTAATGATGAACACCTGTGCTAGGCTTAGTCAAATTATACTGTTTCCCAGTAAACTCTGGTCTTCAAGGAAGCTGCAACCAGAGGAGCTCTAATAATACATGTTTTTAACCTGTGGTTTGGGCTTGAGCCAATGGCATCAAACAGAGAGCAGCTAAAATGAGCTGTTGCAAGTGAAGGTTTATCTAAAAAATAGTTAATGAAAAACTTTGAGAGCTGCAGGGATGCGTGACAGATTGGCAACTCACTTTGAGAAAGAGACTATTCGCAGTTCCAAGTCCCAGACACACAGCCTGCGGGTAAGTCATCAGAAATAAAATAAGCGGGGAAACGGGACAGGGGAAAAACAGTACCCTCTAACATCTATCAACCATGCAAGCCAAAGCTACTGATGAAGTTAAATAGACAACAATCCTTAGTGTTTATTTTCTGTTCAGTGAGGTTGCCAACCTGAGCTTCCAGAGGACTAACACCACAATTAAAGGCAGGCAGTTTCAGGGGAACACAATGAAAGATGGACCAAAACAGAGTATTTTGATGTTTAGATTGAAATCTACTATTGGCTAGGAAAGCGGTGTTTATTGTGTCTAAAGACAATAATACTATTATACATCCAGCAGTTATGGTCACAAGGCCACTCAAACAAGTAGTGGTTTGTTTTGGTTGGAGAGAAAGAACCAAGGCTTTACTTGCAGTATTGCTGGGTATATGGGTTTGGTTTTGTTGCAGTTTAGTGGGCTGTGGGCTTTTGCAGCCACCCTCAAAAGGATGAAGAAAATTTTAAACAGCTTCATGGTTGGTAACAGGAGTCCCCTGATCCCTTCAGGAAAACCAAAGATACTCAGGCCAGTAATTTAATCAGGAGAAGATTTATCAGTTGGAGTGACAGTTTTAAAGGCACAAACTCTCTGTGTGATTCTAAGCAGATATCGAGTCCAGTTGAGAAGCCAGTCAAACGGATAATTCTCGGAGTTCTCTACCAGCTATTCTGAGTCTGAGATCTGCCTTCTTATTCTGGCAAATCAGAACCAATGTTATTCTCCCAGATTTGGGGCATCATATCTATTATGGGTCATGGCGCCCCCTGAAGTCAAAGGCCTTTCATTTCCATCATCTACCTGGATTCCTGCCTGGTTATCTACTCTTCTGTTGAATGCAACCTATTCTACAATCCAGAGCTCTCTGGCCTCTCAGAGAAAAGGTAAGGTTTCTAAACCTTTCCACAGATTCACATAAGTCAGGATATACCTTTAGATAGAAAATGTTAAGCTTCAGGCCACCCTCCCTGCTGAGTTCTAATGAGAATTCAGAGGCCAGCTTTCAGTGCATTCTGAGGAAGGAAAACGGTTCTCCTCTGTTGGCCCAGGAAACACACTATCAAATGCAAGCACCAATACTGAGGCTGATGAGTTATATGATTCCAGGCAAACTGTAAATCCTTCCTAGGGTTCTCTATGCATTTCCCTTTAAAGTAGAAAAGAAAATAAATGCCTCCCTATTCTGCATGCTATTTGGGCAATAAAGTGCTACTGATTTGTGAACTTCAATAATAATAAAATAACATTGGAAAAACCTGCACCACCACCCCTACCCCCCCCCCCCCCCCCTTGAAAAGACTTCAAACGTTTGATGAAGCTAGGGCTTCAAGCAAATTCGAAAAAAAAAAAAAATCAATAATTTGAGCTCCTCCTAATTTTCCTGACAATCAATTTTCTCATAGGATGTTTATTTTCAGCTTTACAATCTGCCAACTAGCTCCTCCAAACCTCATTTGTGACCCCTTTACAGGGGAAACCTAGAGGTTAATTAACAGATGATTGTTAGTTCCTGAAAGTTGCCCTGTGATTTAGTCCCGAGGTGGCCTAAGCATCTCCATCCCTTGTTAGGAAAAGACTCTCTGGTTCAATACTAATTTCTGTAGCTTTTACAATTCTCATTGGGATTAACATTTAATCAACAGAGCAGTTTCCTTTTTATTTCATTATAGAAAAGTTTCAATAAAATAGAATGGTGCATTATATTTTTCAATGAATGACAAACACTGGTAAATTTTCATTTAAAAATCAGTAAGTTGAAAAAAGCAGTTGTTTCATAACGGTTGGGTCATCTCAATTTAATGAACAGTAACTAAAAACACATTAAATAAATGCCTGAAATGGAAAGGGAGGCATAGTTATTGTCCCACGAGGCTGTGTGATCCTCTAAGAGAGGGCCTATGTTGTGTTAATTTTTCCTTAGCTGATGCTTGGAGCAATACCAAGCAGTTACTCAATAAATACTTGCCAGATTGAATATATTAATAAATGCTTCTGTGTATAGAAAGGTATTTTCTTTTAGGAAAAAAGTTACTTCATTTTGCTAATTGCAGCCACCTCTCAATGAATGGGGATGATCACAAGGGATTATATATATATATTCTTTTCCTTTTATAAATGTTTATAGTAGCGATTCTCAAACTTGTGCTTGCATGAAAATCATGTGGGGAGTGTGTAAAACAGTGATTTCTGGGCCCCACTATTAGAATTTCTGATTTAATATTCTGGGGAAGAGCTCCCAAAATGCATACTTCTAAATTCCCAGGAGATCTGATGCTGCATTCTGGAGATCACACTGAGAATCACTGGCTTATAGCATCTATCTGTATGGCATTGGTGGCAATTTCCATTTATTCATGTACAGGTGAAACCTTCCCTCGAGCAGATCCTCACACACAGAAAATACCTGGGGAACATTCGCTGACTGCACAGATAATTCCACCCTCATTGTGGGGAACGTAACACTATATTGCTGCTGTGTGCATAAATGGCTTTCATTCCTAGGCTCCCATCAGCTATGAAAGAGAGCATAGCAGTTTTCTGTTGGCCTTTTCTTTCATGTGATAAATTGCCATTAGAGTGCTACCCTAGGCATATATTAATTTCCTTGGGGATCTAACTTTGACTCTTCCGATGCCGCTCACAGTTGCTATAGCTGTGTGTATGACTCTTTGGCCCTTTCACACAGGGTGGCTGTCACTGGAGTAATAATAGAAGCCATTGCCATTAGAGCCTGCCAGTGGTATGGACTCTGTGACTGTACCTTTGAATTTGTATATTTTATTCCAATTAAACCTCTACATCTGTATTTGCTTTCATCTAGCAAACTGTTAATTGTAGGTGGCTTCGGATATATCTGATTGTGCTGGCCATGGAATATCTGTCCATCTCACGTAAAAAATGTGGGGAAATATTTTATTAGGAAAAGAATGGCCAAACTGGTTATGCGTTTTGATTGGGGTGTTTGATTTGTTTGCTTTTAAGTATTAAGGCTGGGCTTCAAGGCCTCACCAGCAGCTCCTCACCTTGTTTCCTTTCTGAGCAGTAGCATCAATTGCTATGTAACTCTTTAACTTAGGGATACATATGTTGGGGTAGTGCCTTAACTTTGAGGATATGTACATTGGTAGTAGACTAGGATAGAGCTAATTTACTGATCCAGTTTTGTGGGTGGAGGATTTTACAACTTTGGTCCTATTACCAACATTTTCTTAGCAAATATTTTAAAGTTATGTTAAATAAGCCTGATAGTTGGATATTTTCATTCAGATATCTTAGAGCTACATACACCTACACATCTTTGCTCTCCTTTCAAATTTTGATGCATTCTTCAAGGAAAAGTTCATTCCACTCTCATTTGTGGGTTTTTTTCCCCAACATGAACTCTTAGGTGTTACTAAATCATTCTTCTGGCACTCCATTACATACCATTTTGTGACATCGTTTGTATTGTAACTTTTTATATGTATAAATTTTGTCTCCTCAATTAGATTGTACACTTTTTCAATCATCTCTCATTTTACTACATAATTATTCAACATCTACTATGTATAGTGCACCAAAATTGATGCTGGAAGAATACAGAGAGACAGCATATATGATCTTATATCTAGACTTTTGAAGAATTTATGATTTAGCGTTAAGGCCAAGTTGTGCACATACATACATGTACCATAAAACAGTAACTGTCACTCACAACAGCACATGAGTTAGGAACGATATAAATAGGATCCATATAAGTCTGTTTTTCCACTGGGCTTACATATTGTTTTATAGACAAAGGTATGGAATGCCTATTTATTGTCTTCATATCTACATAAGGGATGTCCTTTTCTAATTAGGTTCGGTGTATATTGCTCAGGAGATGGGTGCACCAAAATCTCACAAATCACCACTGAAGAACTCATGTAACCAAATACTACCCATTCCTCAAAAACCTATGGAAATAAATAAATAAATAAATTTGCTGTTATGTCAAACCTCAGAAGTGCCATGAAAACATTAATTATTTTGACCTAATTTGAATATATTTAAATTTAAACACACTTGATACTGAAATCCATATTGATAAAAAATATAAACTGAGATAAGGCTCTTGACCAAAACAAGCATCTTTCATAGTAAGATGTCTTTAAATTAGCAATATCCTTTAATATTAGATTAAATACCCTTCACATATTTAAAATATGTAGTATTTTTTGTTTCTTTTTTGGACAAAAGGAGGAGTTTGAGGAAAAAGTTGATTATCAAGGACAGCTTTACTGATGACAATCTAACTTCCTCCTAACTCTAGTTGCCCCCAGATAAATTTCCAGCATTGTTTAGTCAAGGCACTGTTTAATTTTTGTCTTTGTTCTAGTGCCACCATTATAAGCAGACAAGAAAATCTCCTTTCGTTATTTAAACAGGTTTCTATAATTTTCTATTGAAAGAGTGTAAGGGGAGACTGATCGTCATGAAACCCAACATAATCTTCCCATTCCTTCTCCTTATTCTTCACCCTACCACATCCTTTATGATCCAGTGTTGCTGGTCTACTCATAACTCCCAAAACACTATATTTTTTTAGAGTCACGTCTGGCTCTTATTGCCTGTTGAATCTCTGCTTCATCCTCAAGGTGCACCTTGCATCAAACTCTCTGAAAAGCCTTCCTAAATTTGATGAAACAGAGGTATTTGTTCTCACTTTTCTGTGATGTTATGATCACTTTATATTATTTCATTAATTATAGTGTTTTTCCGTTATAAAGCAATTATTGACATGTCTGTTATGTTCATTGGACTGTAAGTTCCCTGAGAGTGAGAACCTGTCTTATTCTTGTTAATATTGTTAGCATTTTCTAAGACAGTATCTCTTGCTCATAATTGGTTGCCAACTATATATTTGTACAATTAATATATGAATGAATTTATCAAATAAATGAGTAGGTGAATGCCTAGCTCAAATGTAATAAGTTAGTGACTACCTCTTGGAAAACTGAATGAATAATAAATAAATACAATTATACCAGATGCCATTCTATGGAATTTCTTTTGATCATATTTTCATGTTGTGATAGAAATATGTTTGAAAGTAGCATATCCCATCAATAGCAATTCATAGCTCAACCCAAATGTGTGAAATTAATTTCAAAATATGTCTGCTTTTGTTCTGGCATTTTTCAAGCTGAATATGTAGCCAGTATGTTCATCCTGTGCAATTCATAAGGGTAGCAAGGAATAAAAAATATGAAACTGCATTGTGCTATAAATGGTGATCTTGAAATCAATAGTATTGGCAGACACCAAAAAATGTGGATGATTTCTCTAGTACATTAAAATTTCCTAGACAAGACTTCCTATAAATAAAGTTATATTTTAAAGAACCAGTTGAAAAGTCACAGTGTGTCATAAACTTATTAGTTAGAATGGCGATTATTAAAAAGTCAGGAAACAACAGATGCTGGAGAGGACGTGGAGAAATAGGAACGCTTTTACACTGTTGGTGGGAGTGTAAATTAGTTCAACCATTTTGGAAGACAGTGTGGCAATTCCTCAAGGATCTAGAACCAGAAATATCATTTGACCCAGCAATCCCATTACTGGGTTTATACCCAAAGGATTATAAGTCATTCTACTATAAAGACATATGAACACATATGTTTATTGCAGCATTGTTCACAATAGCAAAGACTGGGAACCAACCCAAATGCCCATCAATGATAGACTAGATAAAGAAAATGTGGCACATATCCACCATGGAATATTATGCAGCCATAAAAAAAGGATGAGTTCATGTCCTTTGCGGGGACATGGATGAAGCTGGAAAGCATCATTCTCAGTCAACTAACACAGGAACAGAAAACCAAACACCACATGTTCTCAATCATAAGTGGGAGTGAACAATGAGAACACATGGACACAGGGAGGGGAACATCACACACCAAGGACTCTTCCCGGCGGGGGGGTACTAGGGGAGGGATGGCATTAGGAGAAATACCTAATGTAGATGACGTGTTAATGGGTGCAACAAACGACCATGGCGTACTGTGTAAATGTGTATACCTATGTAACAAACCTGTGTGTTCCGCACATGTATCTGAAAACTTAAAGAATAATAATAATAATAATAATGCATGGAACTCAAAAGTGGATAAATTCTGCCAGCCCTTGAAACCCAGAAGAAAGGGTAACTATTTGGGACTGGTAAAGTTCATCAGAACGCCTTCAATCATATGCTTTCCTAATGGGTGTAACTCTGACCACATTCATCTAGGGATCACTATCTGAATTTGCATGGCATAGAACATAGCAGAATAACTTTCCATTTCTCCATCTCTACTGAGCTTTTATAGCATCCCACTAGTTACAACTTAACTTGGAACCTTGTAGTTTTATAATTGCCAGTATAAGGATAGAACAAAATTCATAGTCTAACCATTTACTGACACTGAACAAAATTGACCTTTAGAAAGTCAACTAGCAATGCAGAGAAATCACACCAAACTGTGACTTAAACATTTCTAGAAATTACTAACTTAATTGACTCAGTTACAGCTACGTTTAGAGCAAAGGATCAGTGAAAATGGCCCTGTCCTCGGCATTTGCCGTCTATAGATTTTTCTCAGGTGCATTCATTTATGTAGACTCAGTAATGGTAATTTGGTACTCTAATTTTGAATGCTGCTCTAAGTCCTAGAGCAGTGAATTATGTCTTTTCTTTCAAAAGTGAGATTTACTAGGAAAAGAACAAGCTTTTTTTCTGTTAGAAGTTCATTACATTCAATTTTAAGAAGGCTTAACAAAATGTTAAAGAGTTTTCCTAAAGTAATATTTCTGACATAGCTTTTCTGTCATAAATTTTTCACCTATTTAATTCTCTACAAAAATGTAAAACTGTGTTTTCCATTATTTTCTTGATCAACTTTGTTACATTAATACAATGAACTGCCTTTTCTGGAAGAAAATTACAATTTATTACATAATTATAGCATGTAAAATTTCACTTCAGATGGTTGACTGTCTTAAGATGGTTGCAGCTGTCTTCTAGTAAG
Organism: Theropithecus gelada; assembly: GCF_003255815.1. Lineage (NCBI taxonomy): Eukaryota > Metazoa > Chordata > Mammalia > Primates > Cercopithecidae > Theropithecus > Theropithecus gelada. The sequence continues at coordinate 41,545,568 of NC_037686.1, read as the reverse complement.
CAAGTGTATTACTTGTCAAGGGTTGCATGTACAATTCAGTGCCCATGGACATATCTAACTGATTGGGTTATACTTTAGAAATCCTTTTAGTTTTGAAATTTTGTTCTTTCATAGTAAGTGAAAGTAACTACCCGATATTAATGGTATATATGACAGAGTTAAACATTTACCTTGGTGGTAGTATAGTGTGATAACTCACTGTCTGATCAATTTAAATGGATTTAAAACTGCATCTGGACTGGTTTGTTTTGGGTGATCAGAATACTTTACTCTATAAGCAAGAATGCATTTGAATAAGTAACATGTAGATAAGGGCCTCTATCGCATGTTTTCAACTCCCTGAAGTCCACTATAACAGTTCATTTTACTCACTGTATTTATTCTCTTCATCTTCCTTTCTATTTTCTCCATCCTTTACGTGCCCCTGAAAAGTACCCATCAAGCTGTGACTTGAAAGTTTCAAGGAATTATTATTCAACTCCTCTTCTAAAGGTTGGCTTCACTTCCAAATCTCCCCACTAAAAGCTTTCTTTTTTTTTTTTCTTCTCTCTGTCATTTATAAAGTAAGTTGGTTTTTTAGATGTTGCATTTTAAATTTTGCAATGTATAACTAATGAGACTATTTTCCTTATCTCCTTTAACACTCCTTTATATACTGTCCTTATGGACTAGAGTCATCATTAATTAGTTAATGTTTGTAGAATTTGTGGTAAAGAATTAGTGATAATAGGGAGAGTAGGGAAAACTTGGGTTGCTGGTTGGAGGAGGAATACTAATGAATGTTAATCCTGAATGCTCACATGGTGCCTTTTGTCTTCAATATAGTTGAAAGAGGCACTAATTAATTGTCATCCTATAAGATTATTATTAAAACAGTACCGTCAATGTCCAAGTATGACTGGAGCAAATACAGAAGTTTGGTCACTGTATAGACTAAGCTGAAGATGCATGTATTTTCTGTGCAGTGGGAATGACTAATACCAAATCATCAACTGGAAGGATTTGGCTAAGAAAACAGGTGCAATGGTAAAAGTTTTGAGGATGGACAAAAAGCATTTGACTATTTGTTTTGAGGGTTTCGGGCAAAAGCTTTGCCTATAGTAAAGTTTACTGTATGTTTTCTAGTAATTTTTAAGAAACATGTCTAAAAGTAAGCCTTCAAAAGAATGCTATGTGGTATCTACAAGGTAGGCCAGCTCTGGGTGACATATCTCAGATTTGTCTTTGTCGTTGTCTTCTGTTTCCCTACAAAGGAAGCAGGGACAAGGGAAAGCTGAACAGCCCTTGATGCTGTCTACTTATTGTGGTGGTTCCAAGTCTTTCACTGCCCATCATTCAGAAGGAGCCTACCCTGGGGCTTCTTGAGGGCCCAGACTCATATTTAACACCCTGATTAACAGCCTAATAGTGTTTTGATTCATGGCTAGAGGGTTTACTAACATCCCTCCTAAAGAGCCATTGGTCAGAAAACATGGGAATAAAAAATGCTGTTTCTTATCCATGAATCATCTCATATTCCCCACCATATTCTTTATATTGTTCACTAGATTCTGTGAAAGACTAATGCAGAGGAAATGAAAATGAAATTTCTTCAGGAAAGACCTACTAAGGAAGGAAGGAGGAGGCAATGCCTTAGTTCCTTTGTGTATGTGTGTGTGTGTTCAAAGCATAACCATTCCCTAAATGAGGCATTCGCTGCTAATTCAATAGCATATTTCACACTTGAGAAGAGCCTCCTCAGCAGCACTTGATGCCAAAGCTAGTGCTCTTAAAAGCAGGCCTTCTTTAATGTATATTTGATGAGTGTATCGTTCACTGAGAGATGAACAAATAATGATTTGGAATTCTCTGTGTCACTAGACATTATGTAGAGCTATAGTCATGGACAATTAGTAAGCATTAACCCTCCTGGTAATTTACACTGTATTTCATAGTTTCAAAATGGTCATTTTCTGGAAGAACAAAATATATTCCAACAGGGCATGTCTTTGGATAGACAGAAGGTTCTGCCTGACTTTGAAGGGTAGGAGGTGGGATTTCTGAAGACAGCAGTACAATGATAGATGGACTTATCAGGCAAAAAATATGGTGTCAGTTCATTATTAATATTTCCATGAACTCTAGAGACATCATTTATCATGTATTAAGAAGGGAAATGATTATGTTCATAATGTAGAGCTTTAATGAATTGAAAATGTACCGACATCATTGAGCAACTCTTCCTTCCATAGGTCAGGCTGACTGTGCTTTTATCGAAGAGAATGTGTTAGTACCATGGAGAACAGTCTTCTTAGTTGGCAAGCATCTGACACTCAACTTGAAAGACAACATAAGAGTAAAATGATGTATGCTGACTATGCGCCTTGCTCCTGCTGCATAGTGAACACTTCTGTAACATTAAACATGTTGAGTTTATGTTGCATAACTGAAGTTGGTAAAGAAAGAAATCTTTCCAAGAACACACACAGTAAACCTGTATGCAGAAATAAGAAGAAAAGAGTGACTGGCCCTTATCCCTAGATTGGTAAAAATGGACAGATTTCTACTTTGCAGCCTGAAGTTAAGAATGGAGTTTTCAGAGTAGGCCTACTAAGCCTATGACAGCATTATTGCTTACTTTGAACTCTGGATAATGGGCTCCAGATTCTTACATAGTCCAGAATTGATCCTCTGCAATCTCTGTGCCCTTCTGATTAAAATAAATATTCAAAGATGATTAAGGCGTAGCTAATCCTGTTACTTCTTACCGTCTCTCTGTTATAACTTGTATGCTTGTAAATTTTATGTGGAATCTTGTAAAAGTAAAACAAAATAAATGTTTTACAGTTTGGGGGGTACCCTAAAGGTTGATTCCTTAAAGCTCTTGAGATCGTTAATAATAGTTATCCAGTGTAGAAATCCACGTAGGTAGATTCGCTATGATTTAAGACAGTCTGAATTAATGATTAATTGTTTTCCTTTTAATAAACCCATGTGTGAGTCTGTATGTATCTGTGTGGTTCCATTCTCTGCCATGTTTGTTTTGTATTTTCAACTGGATATCTTTGTTGAGATTCACACCAGTGCTTAAAAAATCATCACGTTGTTTTGTCTCTGACTTCTACTAGATTTGTAAGTTTGATTACTGTGGTCTTTTCTAAATATCACTCTCCATAGTCTTTTACTGCAGGAACATTTGGTGTAATAATTGTCACTCCTGCAGCTAGGCGTTGGTTATTAACAACCACTTACTTTTGCTCCATGATTGCTGTCGTATAAATTCCCAGGAAGTGGGGTCAGCCAATCCTGAGTCTATCCTACAGTCAGTGATGCTTATGGGCAAGTATCAAGAGAAACTTTGTACCGTGGCATTGAAGGTGAAGAGCTCTCCTAAGGTAAATATGAGATAGTTTTACTAGAAACGATAAAACAAAAGATGAAAGATATGTTAAGTAATATAAACCTAATACAAGATGAAAGTGCATTTGATATATTTTCAGTTATCCAGGTCCAAAAGAGGTCTTGGTCTTCAAGACCCAACTCAAAATAAATTAATAACCTGGTCATACTCCAATTACTTCCTTGATATTGATTATCTGAATATCTCCAAACATTCACGCCCTTATATAAAGACCTCTTAAAATTATTCTTTAATTGTTTCAACTTTGTATATTCTATATCAATTAGATTTTTAAAAAACCAACTCTTTAGGATAGAAAATCCTTTTCTTCTGGTGTTCTTACATCTTCTTCCATCTGTCTACACAATGCATCTTCAATATGAAGCTTGTTGAAGAAATGAATGAATGAATGAATGTATGGTTAGGTTGGAAAGCAGAGATTTCAAAGTGTTCTCTAAAATCATAATACATTTATAGAAAAGTACATTCTCTATTTCTAATCTAGCAGTTTTTTTCTGTATACAGCTTCCCTCTTCAAATATTTTGTACCAAAATACTCATGGCCTACATTTCTGTGGAGGCCATATATGGAAAGCAATGAGATAATCAAAAAAATTCCTTTAGTTATTTTGCCTCTTGCCTTACTCCATCTAATACTAGCCTGTTGATTTTCATTCTCTTAATTTAATTGGTTAATGTGGTTAAGACTTAAGTCTAACTGACTCAGGCAAATTTTTGTATCTACTTATAAATCTGCTGTTTTTATAAGAAAATAAATGACAATAAATCTTCTGTCTTATAAAAATATATTATTCATCCAGTAAGCCTATGAAAAGTACAAAAACTTCTTAGGACTTATTATAAATCACATATCTATATGCCATATATGATATTCTAAAATAATATACTAGTATGAGACTAGTTTAGAAAGTCTAGGTGTCAAAATCCAGATTTTTTTTTAGAACTGAAATGAGATTAGATTCAATGCCAGTTTTTTATATAAAAAAGTAGTTAGAAGACATTTTAATTTTTTTAAGTTTTTTTCAGGGAGGAAAGTCTTTCTAAAATTTTTTATTAAACTTTCTTGAAGAATATCTACAATGACAAATACTGAATTCAGGATGCATGAAGAATCATGAACGGAAATTATAAATTTTGAATTTCATTTTAGAAATATGAGATATGTTTTTATGAGCCCCTATTGGCATTGACAATTCCTGATGTGGACCGTAAAACAACTGGGGCTTACAAATTAATTTATAAGTAATTGCACCCCAGGTTTTTGGATATTTAATTCATATGCAAAAGTTGACTGCACATTGATGCAGTTTGGATGTACAGTTTGTTATTTTATATTCCTCTGAAGCATCAAGCATCTATAGCGCCAGAAAACTCTGGATTTACTAAGCATATGGTACTGGAAAAAATATAATTTTATGCCTTAAGCATTTTCAGCTTAACTCATCATTGCATTAACTATTAGTTTTTCTTTCATTTCTCAAATAGTTGTGCATTTTGTGATAGATTTGTAAACTATCTGTAAGGAATCTTTTCACTGGAAACTTCTGAGTTATCTTTAAAGGGCATACAAAATGATTTGTGGGAGTTTGGGTAGTGCTATTTGTTTTTATTAGATTGAATTACAAGGCTCATGTCGTCCTTATGAGATAGATCTAAAAGCAGCTCACTTTTGTTCATTAAGGTCAAATGAATGTCTTGGGATATACCCCTACAGACAATCCTGAGTTCTCGTCAGCACAAAGCACTTCTTGTTACAGAGAGAAATGTTTTGATTCATTATTTCAGGAAAGGATGCCAAGGAAAAAAGCAGCTGACTTACAACAGCAGTTCGCACATTTCCTGGGCTGTTGGAATGTATCATGTATTCCATTTACATTGCACCTGCCTCAGACACAGGATATCACTGCATAAGAGCAAACAAATATGTTGGCAAGTAACAATATGCTGTATGTGGTTGTAGGTGAGGATGCTATCCAAAGGCAACTGATTCTGTTGTGATTCAGAGTAGACTGCAGACAATGCTAATCAGCCACAGTTCATCATAATAACTAGTGTGTATCTAAACTCTTATACATTAGTAGAGTGTCATATTGAACCATATGAAATTGCTGATATTCAACTGTTTTTTCTTAACTTATAAAACTGGAATTTTATGTAGTTTAATCTAATACTTTCACATTTATTATTCCCCTTCAGAAGGCTACCCTCCATGCTTTAAAGCACGTTGGATTTAGAGCCAGTGGCCTGGGTCCGTGTCCCAACTTACATGCCACTTGCCTGCGGGGTGACCTTTACAAATCCATTAGAGATTGAACAGTGACATGTGGGAACAAAGAAAAATCTAATTCATGAACTATTTATCAGTTTTTTGACTAATAGTTACTGGATAGAGAGCCTTCTTCACAGGGGTGATATGAAGTTGCAGTACCATAATGTATTCAAAAAGGCTAACAATTCAAAGGTGTATAATTATTGATATCATGACACGTCATCAAGAGGAGATTGTCAGGTAGGAAGGGCAGGTATCATTATCCTTATTTTGCCGTTGGAGAAACTGAAAGTAATAAAGGTGGCTGAGGTGACTCAGCAGGTCATCAATAGAATCTAAGACTTGTCACTGTTGCTCTTTTAAGGGTACCCTCTGGTGGTGCTCTCAGTGTCACATGAGTGTGAACACTGCTCTAACTGACCACAGCAGCATCACCAGGACATCCCGCCAGTGAAAATGCCCATCTCTGTAATGCCACATCACTGTTCTGCAAAGTCATGAAAATGTAGGATACCTGGCAATGAGTCCTTTCAAAATCTTTGTTTTTCCCCTTCAAAAACTGTATTAGGCCAGATGCTGTGACTCATGCCTGTCATCCCAGCACTTTGGGAGGCCGAGGCAGGAGGATTGCTTGAGTCTAGAAGTTTGAGACCACTCCGGGCAACAAAATAAGATCCCATCTCTCTGAATAAATATATCAATAAAATAATAGTTGGGCATGGCAGCACACACCTATAGTGCCAGCTACTTTGGAGGCTGAGGCAGTAAGAACCCTTGAGCCCAGGAGTTTGAGGTCACAGTGAACTATGATTGTGCCACTGCATTCCAGTCTGGATTATAGAGAAAGACCTCATCTGTAAGGCAAAACAAAACAACAACAACAGAGCTGTATGAAAAGTTTTGGTGTTTTTGTTCCCCCCACATAAAGAAAACCTTCACATTGCAACCGTGAGAGGCACCGTGTAGGGTGGTTGCTGTCATTCCTATTATATGACTGAGAAAACAGGCCCAGTGAAATCCGAAGTACCTGGTCTGAGATGTGGCAGGTAGGGATGAGCAGCTGTGAGGAAAGCGAGTTCCTTCCAGGTTGAAAGCCTGTACTTCTACTGCTAAAATGCTCTGTTCATTCACCTTGGACCTGAAGCAGCTCACAACATAGTTAATTGGTTTGGGCAATCATGATACCCATACATGAAACAAAGCATTATTCAGTGGTAACATATGAAGCACATGGGCAAGATTAAAACTGAATACAGTGAGATCCAGAATATAATATTGGATGGTAGAGCAAATACTCCCGTGGAGAAAGAATACAGTGACTTTTTTATAGACACCTTTTAGAAAAATCTCAGTACAGTATTAATCTGAGTCTACTTAAAGCACCTGACAACTATTTACAATGTAATATTGGTTCTAGGAGAGTTTTCACTCAGGTAAAGTAAGTCATAAAGCCAGTTTACATTGGAATTCATATATAACATTCCACCTTGACCACCCACCCCCCTACTTCTTATCACTTTCCCTTTCTATTCTTAGTGGTAAACTTCCTGTATAAGATCTTGAAGTTACTACGGTTTGCATGCAACATTCAAGGATTTCATATGAGGACTGCTTTAAGGCAACTTGCTCGGATCTCTTCAGGATGACTTCCCAGTTAGTTTCAGTTTCTCTCCCTGCACTCACACTGTGAAAGAGCATGGCACCTCTCAGGAAGTCTCTGTAATGCTACCCCTGCTTCAGCTCTGAGTTGTTGGTCCTGGGTGAAGATCACTTGTTCCATTTTTGACCCAGATACAGGCTGTTGGAACCTGCATGGAAAACTAAAGCAAGCTCTGCCGAAACCGTCATTATCTGAGGCAACCAGTGCTCTCTGGACTCAAAAGTAAAACCTTGGCTAACTTTGCTTTTCTGTTAATGAGAAAATTCTCCCAGCTACCTGGACATTTTCTTTCTCCTAATATTTCATCTAGAGTGGGATCTGTCTTCTGGCCTGAGGCTACCTACTTCTGGCTATGATAAGTAACTACTAGGAACTTTCCTCCTTTCATTTATTCATCATGAATAGTGAAGTACTTAAGATTGTGGATTGAGTGTCAGACTGCCTAGTTTTGAATCCAGGTTCTTCCACATATTAGTCAAATGGCCTTAGGCAATTTTTTGGGCACAAGTGTCTCTGTCCACCAAATGGAGGTAATATCCTACCTACCTGATACAAATATCATGAGATGAAATAGATTGATAGATTAAAAATGCTTAAAATATTGGACTTACCTGTCTCCAACCTCATTGTCAAGCCACAAACAATTCAACACTTACGCTGTGTCCATAACAGACCCCGAATATTCCACGCATCTTAGCCCATGTTCAAAGTGCCTCATTAGCTTGGAATTCCTTCTTACCACCTCCACTTATTGAAGTTTTATCCACATTTCAAGATTCTATTCAAATCCCACATCTTCCTTAAAGAACTTCCACCTTGTGCATACCTAACTCTTTTACCATTAATATAATAGCACTTATACTACAATGTATAATGACATTTATATATACCAAAATAAGTATACAAACATATATAATTATACTTAAAGGTACCTCAATAAGTATTTATACATATGTGAGTGTATGTGTCTGTGTGTTTGTAAAGGCATATATACACATGTATGTATGTATGTATGTACCTGTATATCTGTCTATATACCAATTGATTTGACAGTCATTCCTTACATGACTATCATGGTTAATGTACCCTGTTACATGGAAGATATGAAGTAAATAAGACATATTTTCTGCCTATGAAGATTTAATATTATGGAAGGAAGATTTTTTAAAAAGCAATATATATTATACTATACTGTAAAACTGACTTGGATGATATGCAAGAAATGTCTAACATATACACACATATATACATATTTGTATAGACATGTATTTATAAATGTATAACTAAAATTTGATGAAACATCAGATTTCTAAGATAATTTCCAAAATTTCATTTTATTTCAGAACTGATAACTGCGATCAGTATTAAGTAACAAATTATTGCATTTCTACATATCCCAATCGAACCAAAGCTTGTGCCCCAAGATTGTTCAGACTTGCATACTCCAATGGTTCTAATTTTAAATTTAGAACTGTCTCATTACGATGGCATTGCCAGCTTTCTGCTTCTAAGCTTTTCACATACCTTTGATAGACTTTGTTGACTGAAAATGTTCTTTGTAACCTTTGCCATGGGTGTCTACAGCAGAATCTTTTTTATTCTTTTGCATTTTACAGATAATAACTTCTTGTCTCTTGGTCTGGGAACAATGTGGAATAAAAATTGTAACAAATAATTTTAGAAGACCTGATTCATTCAGATTTAACTGAATACGATTGTTACTATGCATTTATACACTGACAATTCAATTGATTAAGCTTACTTTTGATAAACTCTATAGGTTGACTTTAGATTGCATTATTTGACCTTTATTAGCTCTGTTGTCTTCAGTAGGTCTTAGCAAGGAAGTTGAGTTTGTTTAGAGTCTCATATATATATATGAGTCTCATATATATATATATATATACACACACATATATTTACTGAAAGATCATTGCTTTGGTTTCTCTGTTTTAAAATAATATATCAACATTACCCAGATGATTAGTAAGAAAATTGGACGGAGTACATAGAAGTGTTTGTTAAATAGCTTACTCTAAAAAGTATACAAACCTCATAGCTTTTAAGATGTTTTAAAAAAGTCTATACTAGAGAGAAAAAGAAAACAGCTAACAATTATTTCATTGCAAACTGGATCTTTTATCTTTAGCTACGTCTAGATGATTCATACATTAATTAATAAAAATAGCATGTATAATATGATCATGTTTCATATAGTTACTTTTGCATCTATCTAATCTTTCTATGTATCTATCATCTATATAACCTCTCTTCTTCTGACTGTAAATATGTAGAGATAAATACTTGAAATTATTTTCACAAAATGATGATAAAAGTTATTTCTTGGTGGTTGAATATAGAGCAATTATTTTTAACTCCATTAACCCTCTGTTCTGATAGTTTTTATTATTTGATATATAATAAATATGTTACATATTTTTATTATTTATTCTAAGAAAATTAGCACATTTATCTCTATGAGGTTTTTAATCCTTTTCAAAGGAGAAAAACTAGAAAACTTTTTTATAACATGTTAGTATTGAAGACAGAAACACTTTTGGGCTTGAGCATAAATGAGCATCTAGTTTTGATGAGACTCTGAGAGAAATGTTTGTGAGTTTTGGTGTCTTTTCTCTTTAGAAAAATACTCCTTTATATAATAATTATGTACAAAGCACTGGGTACTTATGCATATGCATATATACTGTTTGCTAGGAAGATGCTCTGCAAATAGAATGATTTGTCATTATGTACACGGGCATATCTATGCTTAAAAATAGCCATTTGTGTTTATCACACACCTTTCATCTGTTAGATGCATGAGGATATTGACAGTATCTTTGATTTTAAGCCCTTTCCTTTACCTTGAAATGGAGTTGAAATGACTATTTATTTATTTATTTATTGAGACAGAGTTTAGCTCTTGTTGTCCAGGCTGGAGTGCAGTGGTACGATCTCACCTCATTGCAACCTCCACCTCCCAGGTTCAAGCGATTCTCCTGCCTCAGCCCCCCAAGTAGCTGGGAGTACAGGTGCCCACTACCATGCCTGGCTAATATATATATATATATGTATTGTATTTTTACTAGAGATGGGGTTTCACCATTTTAGCCAGGCTGGTCTTGAACTCCTGACCTTGGAAGATCCACCCACCTCAGCCTCCCAAAGTGCTGGGATTACAGGCATGAGGAAATGAGACTTTAATATGAATTCTCTTTTCCATGACTCAATGCTTTCTCTTGCTTTTAGCCCTTTCTGGTCCCCATCTGATTGACTTGCTATTAGTGAACATAGAACTGTTTCTGCATTCCAAGTACTCAAATGGCCAGAGTAGATGGACCAGCTCGCTCTCTCTTTTATAATTTTCTCCTCTTATTATCGTTAGTGGGAGATCAGAGATGTGCATTAACTGCATAGGCAGCTGTGGAAAACAAGAAGAGGCCCGGTCCCCATGACATCTCCAATAAAGCCATGAGACTCATGCAAGGTGGAGAGTATTTGTATGTTGTGGTCATAGGAACCTGAATGACTTATGAACAGTTGGGGAATTCTGTATTCATTTTTATTAACTTTAATTATAGGAGCACTATAAAATTTTCTAATTCTATGTTGCGTGAAAAATGCAGAAGTTAATTGCTCCTGACATTTAATTGGTTTATGCTTCCCTCTAACACAATCTTGTACTGCAAGAGACAGGGAAGACTAGTTGGCATATTTCTGCAATTGCAGAGGATTATACACCAAGAAATTAGTCTTTTTGTTAGTTCTAGCAGTGAATTACAAATGCAGTTTCAGAAGTGTAGGGAGAGAAATAAAATCTGTGCGTCTACATTCTACATATGCTAAAAGACTGACAGGGGCTTCCCTGAATGCCTTGTATGACTTTGCCAGAATGGCTGAGATTTTTTCATTATCATTGTACAGATTTAAAGGCGACATTTTTTATACCTTTGTGAACATGTCAGGTTGTTTACCGTTTCTGTTACAAGCCATCTGGACCCTTCATAACCTTTTCATATATTTTTTCAAATATCATCTGGCATAAAAAGCATAAGGTACCTTGCTGTTACCAATTATAATACATGATGGAAGAAGTTGGATTTAGTGTGGCATAGTGCCTCTGATTTCAAGAGTGGCGAGACGCTCTGGAAAGCATCCATCTCCTGTGATATGTTCTGAGCTTGAAGGGAGAAAATGATACATGAAGTACAAAAAGCCAATGCTAATTTCCATTTGACACAATTATGGAGTCATGGTGCATATACAAATAGCAAGGACTATGTAAGCATTATGGGATGTGTCATGATGACGGTGGCAGGCACCTTGCCCTCAAGGAGTTTGTAATCTAGAGGAGGGAGGAGGCCTTACATGGTAATTAAATGCAAGGCTGGAAAGTGCATAAGGCTGAGAGAGTGCAGACGGAGAGAATTGCGAGAGCGTGGAGAGGTGATTAGGGAGGCTGTACAATGCTGCCATATTACAAAAATAGAACTGAACTGGCAGTGGGGAACATCTTTTTGAAATGTGAAGCCTGACTTGAAAAGAAGCAGCAGGACCATAGCGCAGCTCCGTCTGCATCATCTATCATTAATTCTTCCCTTTCAAGTTTTATAGGACCCCAGAAAATTGATTGAGGAAGATCTAAAAGAAAACAAATGGTCAAATTTTGTTATTTAGTTCAATTGCCCCAGGTCCTGAAAATTATTTAAAAACAAACAGATTGTCAAAGGCTAAGAACACTTATTAGAGCTATTTTTTTTTTATTCATTAAAGACTTCAAAAGCTAGAAATCACAATTCTGCCAGGTTAAGGAAAAAGAGAGAAATCCTAATTTCCTCTGCCATTAGTTTTTTAATAAATCCAAAGATGCCTCTGATGTCTCTTGAGAATGTAGCTCTTCTCCATTTTTACCTAGTAATAGTCATGTAATCTCATACATGCAATAAATAGATAAAATAATAAACACGAAAGTGGCCTCTGTAGGCAAACAAGGTAGAGATCATTATATGAGTACACGCAGTGTTTTTGAGGCTGGAGCAGGCAGGGTGGCTTTTCCCTCGAAAGTTACGTACATCCAAAAGGTTTGCAATGGCCAACTCAAACTAAAGGAAAGTTATAGCTAACTATCTGGGAAGGCATTTCCAAATGGTGCAAAGATGCCAGAAGCAGGAGGCAGGCCCAGGTTTTGGTTAGGGGAGATGGGGATAGAAGGTTAAGTCAAAGACCAAGGTGGTTTTCATCCTATATAGTCACAAGCAGTGGGTCCAACACATTCACAGGTGCAACCTCTCCGCCAGATCCTCCCCTGAGTTCAGAGTCACCCAATAGATCCTTGGAGCTGCTAGCCCATGTCATAAGCTCCAACACAAAAAGTCCTAGGATGACGACAATGTTGTATGTAGTAATTCTGTTATTATCTAGTGAAAAATAGTATCCCAGATCCTGTTTCTTTTTTTTTTTTCTTTTTTTTTTTTTTTTTTTTTTTTTTTGAGATGGAGTCTCACCCTGTTACCCAGGCTGGAGTATAATGGCGCGATCTTGGCTCACTGAAACCTCTACCTCCTGGGTTCAAGTGATTCTCCTGCCTCAACCTCCCCAGTAGCTGGGATTATAGGTGTGAGCTACCACACCAGGCTAATTTTTGTGTTTTTAGTAGAGACAGGGTTTCACCATGTCGGCCAGACGGATCTCAAACTCCTGACCTCATGATCCACCCTCTTCAGCTTCCCAAAGTGCCGGGATGACAGGCGTGAGCCCTGGTGCCTGATGGATTCTTCTTTGTATTGCTTTTGCTGATCACTGGCCAGTCACATGCATAGAGACAATGCTATTTACCATCATGTTCAGGATGCAGCACAGGGTGTTGGAGTCCAGTGCATTTAGGAGTGTGCAGTTTCAGCTCTGTCCACTTGAAGTTCATGGGGCTAGTATATTCCGCAAGATATTCAGAAAGCAGGTACTGGCAATGCACACACCTCTGCCCACTCTGTGAACATAGAAAACAAGTTTTCATCCAATGTCACTGAGGAAATATTTCAACTTCAAAGCAGCCATTGTCTGTAGGACTCCATTACAGAGTATGACCAAGGAATTGTCGGAATTGTCTACAGTCATGTGTTTGAGAATCAAATCTGTGGATCTTAATGTGCACCTGGTGGAATAAAGGAAACTAGAACATTAAAGAAGAAAGACATTTCCTAGGAATCCAACTATAATCTGAGATAAGAAGATCATTCCTATTGCCAAATACCTCAGGGCATTTGTCATTTTTCAGTGACTTTTGTTTCCGTTTAGAGTGAGAGAATCCTGCATAGAAACATGAAGTCTGCTTTAACCTGAAATTTGCTTGTTCGCTTATTGTTATTTCCAACTCCTTAATTTCTTATTAAAACCCATGTTTTCTTCCTCTGAATGTTTGCTGTAGAAATAAAAATATATATGGGATTTATATTATTTTCATAAGAAAAACATATACATACCATATCAGAGTTTTATACATAACAATCCCATAAGTAACAATAATTTCATAAAGTAAGCACTGTGTTTTTCCCATTTTACAGGTGAGCAGAGCTTAGGTAAAGGAAGACTGAGTGACATTTCTAAAGTCCCCTCTTTGGAAGAGGCAGAGCCAGGAGTTGACAATGTATTTAACCATTGTGTGTTTCAACTTCTGACAAAGTTGTATTTTTCCAAATATCCACATTATTGTTTGGTTTTGCATACTTTGTACATTTTTAAATAATGGTTGTGCATTTAGGAAAAAACAAGACACCAAGGTGGGGATGTTGCATAGATTGGGGAATTGGGTCTCAAGGAAAGAGAGTCAAGAGGAATAGAGCAAGGCTCAGAGCTGGCACACAATTGAAGAAACTCGATCTCTAGACTCAAGGAAAGCCCTGTGATGTTGCTGTTCTGGAATGTCCAGACTATGCTTACCAGGATATAGTGGCTTCTTAGAGGCACAGTTCCAGGCAAGCCACGTGATCTTGATCTAACCAGTTGAGGATCTAGGAGAGCATTTCTTAAAGTATGGTCCACAGTCTCCTACACCAGAATACCACAATGCTTGTTAAAAATGCCCATCTCCAGGCCTGCCTGCATACCTTGGAATGGATTTTGGGGCATCTTCCTGGGGGTGACTCTTAATGATACTAAAGTTTGAGAAGCCCTCATTTAGATCATCAGAAGAAATGAACACATGGAAATCAATGACCCAGACAAGGCCAGAAATTTTACATGGGAAATCATGGGGCCAGATAGTAACAGTAGGAATTCAGGAGTAATAAAGATACATTTGAGCTAAGAGGTTGGAGCAGGTCTTGAAAGATGTGAAGAATTTTACTCAGTGAAGAGGTGGGAACATTCTTGGTGGGAGAAAGGGCCTCAAATGAAGACCCTTGAAGGAAGTCAGCCTGGCATCATGGAAAAGGCCATGAGCTAAAATTAGGTTTAATGAGGATTGGGTTTAGAGAAGAGTGTTAGCATCTGGTGTGAGCAGAATAAATGTGATGGTGATGTTTAAAAGTGATTCAGGATTTAAAGACTTATTCAGATCAATTCACTTTCAGTGCTACAGGATTGCAAACCCAGAAGTCAGTGAATTCAGGACCTTGGTATTGTTTCTCTTGCTAAGTCATATTTTCACCTTATCGAATAGATTCTCTTCAGTGCAACAGATACACATCTAATATTAGTGCTATGTGAAATAGGGGGAAAACATAGAAAAGTTATTGAATTGTACAGTTTCTGTGCCTTGAATTTCATGTTCTTATGAATCCCTGTAACTTTTTAATTTAAATGCTAATGCAAATAGCCTGTAAAAGAGACAAGAGGAGAAAGCGCACATGCCTCTCAGAAACCATGTAGACAAGTAGACCAGGTGTCTGATGCACAATTAAGATATGAAGGGCTGATGGTGGGTGACTGCCATTAGAGGTGTCAGGGATAAGGATGGCAGGTCTGACAACATTCCTAGTAACAGCTGCATATAGCTAACTATGAGGAGTGGCCCTTGCAGTGCCCTTCCTTTAGAAGCCCCTTATTCAAATGTGAGAACAACAGAGATTCCCAGAGTCCAAGGGCTGAAAGTCCCTTTTGCTTAATCCCTATCCTGATCCCAGCCTTGCTGCTGCTGCCCCTGCCTGCCTCAGGCTCTTGAGGGATGGTGTCTTTCCAGCACAAGACGCAGCATCTGCTGCACTTTCTTGAAGCTCACTTCCACAGAGCACAGGGAATCAGGTGATCTTGGCACTTGAGCCTTCACTGAATTTGCTTTGAAAAGTTACCAAGTGGTTCTGGCATGAGAAACATTCTTGATTAATTTCCCAGCTTGGTGGTCTCTTGTATTTACCAAGAACCAGAGAGAGAGACCAACAGAATGGTTAATGTTTTGCTGTTGTTTTGTGTTTGTTTGTTTTGTTTTGTTTTGTTAGTGATCCTTGCAGTATGTGTTTCTTTAGCTCTTACCTGCCCAATGACCCCTGCACTCCTGATTCTGCCTTTATGTAAACCCCTAATGGCCCAAAGCCTCAATAGTGACCCCATGAGACCCTATCATTTCTAGTAGAGCCATGTGTTTCAGACCTTTCTGAAATATCTTCTTCTCATCACGTTTTAACAATGTTTTCCTAACACAGAATGATTTCCTTTAAAGAAAACTGGAAAACAGAGAAAAGTGAGAAAATCTTTATCAACATGTAGATAATATATTTGTTGTTTTAATCTTAATTTTTTTAAGCTTAAAAAAAGGGATTAACAAAAAGAAGAGTGAGTGAATCCATGAATAAATGAATGGACACAAATGACAAATAAATGTTTGATTTCATCTCCTTAAGGCCCTGCTAAGTGATTGATTGGCAAATCTCAGAGAACAATTCACATCCAGATGTTTATACCTAAAAATATCCTAATATATTTTCTCTGAGAGATACAGAAAGAATTCTTAGCCTTGTGATAATATTTGCAAGTCAGTGGAGCTCTTAGTCCCTTTAAAAATCACATCAGGATTGTCCACTCTGTTTTATTGGCTTAAATGTCCAGAACATGGCCCAGAGAAGAGCCCGTGACATTTATCTTCTGTATTCAATCCCACTTCATCTGCAAGATGGTGGTTGGGAAGACTGTAGATTGCCCGAGAGTAAGGAAGGATGTACAAACTGCAATGAATGTGCCTAGTAAGTTTTCTCACATTAATTCCAGGATGCCACAAAAAAGTTCATTACCAGATGTACAATACACAGACAAGTGCTTTGTGAAGGTGGAAGAGAATAGCTAGGAGTCATGTAGAAGAAATGAAGCGGCAATGGGGTGGGTTAAGAATTAGAGCAACATAGATATCCTATAAAATGGAATACATGAAGAAGGTATAGGTGAACCCAAAGAAGGGTGCAAAGATACAAGAATGAGGAAGGTTGGTCAACAGCCACCTTTCTGCACTAGTCTGTCTTCCAGTGCTTCTCTTCACCGCTGTTTGGAGGGCTTGCCCAGGTGGTGGCAAGACCTTCAATTTGCAGACCTGTGTTAGGTAGGACAGAATTGAGCCAATGGATGAGCCACTTAGTGACATTAATTTATTCAACAAAGTGAGTCAGAAAATTGAAAGTTCATCTTGATCCTTTAACCTCCTTTCCTGGGACACATGGATTCATTCACTTACTTCATTAAAGAATAGGTGTATGGTACTTACCATGTGCCATGCTCTGTATTAAAGCTTATGGGAAGAGCAAGGATAAATGTTGCTCTTCTGCCTGTAGGTGGCTAACAATCCTTGTTGAAAAAGGCAGAAATGCCCAAGAAACCTATGCAAGGCACTATTGGCTGTATACACAAGTACAGAAAAGCAGTGATAGACAAGTCCTTCAGAGGTAGAGATATTTTCAAACTGGGGGATCTGCAAAGTCATCAGAGTGGTGGGGTTTAAGCTTTGACTCTGGCAGATGGGAAGGAATTCTGACTGGGTCTGACTCTTGGACCATGAAGTGTCTGAAGCACCTGCTTCCTATCCTCAAGAGGTGACTACCTCAGCTCAAGGCCTCTTGACTACACAGGCTTCAACTCCCCAGCAGATGAACACAGAAGAGGAAGTGGCTGAGACAAAGCCTGCTTTTCTCCTGTCAGGAAAAAAAAAAAAATGTTTCCATTCTGTCAGTAGGCAGAGAAGGAATGAGAGAGCAAATTCTACTCAAAAAAATGACAATTCCCCTTCAGGGGGGAGGGGGGAGGGATTGCATTGGGAGTTATACCTGATGTAAATGACGAGTTGATGGGTGCTGACGAGTTGATGGGTGCAGCACAGCAACATGGCACAAGTATACGTATGTAACAAACCTGCACATTATGCACATGTACCCTAGAACTTAAAGTATAATAATAATAATAATAATAATAATAAAATAAAAATAATAAAAAATAATAAATAAATAAAATACAGAAGAATAAATATCCCAAGTAACCCATTACTAGACTATATTAGGAATATCAAAAGAAGATGAGCAGGGACTAAATACTTGTGAAATTGTTCTTTATAAGACTGGATAAGCAAATATAAATAAATATACATTTAAACATTAAAAAAAATGACAATTGGTTTCTGTTTACACATATGTACTGAGGGTTGTTTTCAAATGAAAGTCCTGTAATCTATCTTCAGCTGTTATAGTTTGTGGTATTGATGAGTAAGAGCTTCTTTTAGAAGGAAAATAAATATAATGCACAGGAGGGATCTTGAAATGTGTTTTGGGACTGAACCACATTTCCTGAACATGTTTAAAGTGTGACCTTTTCTAATCTTTAAAAGTAAGATAACTTTTTCAAGATTAATATGTTGTGAGTTTAAAATAACCCTCTGGTAATGCTGTATGTGAATGGCAGGAATTTTTTTCCAAGACCCTTTCCCTTCCATTTCAACAATGTTTCTAGGACCAAGAATTGTTTCTTGTTCATCCTTTCTACAGAAAGTCCAGGATATGGCTCAGTGGGTGGTGTGAGTTCAGTAGACTCTTGTTCTGGGCTCCTTTGTGAATGTTGATGAACTTCTATGCGTATGAAAACTGGTTTGCTTATTTTATCAATCTTCTAATTGGATTTGAGTTGCACTGGATCTCACTCTACAAATTTGCTTTAAAACTGAATATTATATTAAAACCTACCATGTATTAGGCACTCGTTGTGTGTCAGGTAGTGTGCTAAGTATTGTATTGCTTAATTTCCACAATCACCCTTCATGCTGGGAGTTATTAGTACCAGTTTGCAGATTATGCATTTGTCTGTTCCCCAGAGAAAGGATCAGAACCAGAACCTTTCTAACTCTAAAGTTCAAGCTCACAACCAGTGAGCCATATTGCCTCACGTACTCCTTCTCAACCATATCCCTTCTTCCCTAAGGGACAAAGTTCATAGAGGAAGCAAAAGTGCTAGAGAGGAAAAGCCATGGGTATTTTAGATATATTTAGTGCTTTTGTCAAAGAATGACTACACAGTGAAGTAGGGCATGGTTTTTCTCCCAATATTTCCTGAGTTAACTTATAGATGTTTTGAGCCACATAGAGCAATATTAGTGGTAGAGCTAAATCAGGCTTTGGCTTCTAATCCAGCGCTCCAACTAGGTAACAGGATCTGCCTAAATCCTAATTAAGAAACTGCCATATTTTTTCTAAATTGTGCAAAGCCCTTATTGAGTTACCTCTGCCAATTCACAATGGGAGAACTGATGGTTGGGGAAATTGGAAGTCCTGATACAGATTATCTGCATGGGGTTCAGACAAGGCCAGTCGGTGGGTAACTTCCTTCTATGTATCAAACCTAAGATTATTGCCAAAGTATCTTATTTATGTTATATTTCTTTCTATTTTTTCCATTAATTTTTTATTATCTCTCCTGTTTTCCTTTTCCTTTTAATTTTCTTTTTATTTGTAAAATTTCATGGGGGTACAAGTGTAATTTTGTTGCATGCGTAGATGGCATACTGGTCGAATCAGGGCTTTAGGGTATGCGTTGCCTGAATAATGTACATTGTACCTATTAAGTAATTTCTAATCATCCATTTTTTCCTACCATTTGACAGATAGTACGGATAAATCTAGATATTTGCTGCTAGATATTAGAAAGTTAAGAGGCTCCACTAGCTTAGGCATAACATTTATAAACTATGTTACAAAATAATACATTGGCAAAACTCATGTAGTTCTGATGTTACTTGTCAATTTTCTCCTAAGGAGATATTAATGAAACACATAGTTCGGTGTGACTAAACTGGTGTCCCTCTTCCCTTTGTGCTTCTGTCTTCCTCAGATAGATCCCTGAGTGTCACGGGGCTCTAAGTCTCATGATGATCCATGTCTCCTTGTGTTAGACTGATTCCCTACCTAAACCAGAGCTGACGCTCAACTTACAGAGTTTCAGTTGGTATCTGAGGTGATTTCAAGTTTGGTGCTATCATGCAAAGACATCTGGCCACAAGTATGCCATGTGCTATCAGCAGGTTCTATGTCCTATTACACATGCAGTTATACACTGAGAATGTTATAACTATACTTCACAGCCAGTAGAAAATTGGCAACCTCCATTGCCAATACCTGTAAAAATGCTTGCTTGCAACTCCAGTCAGCAGGGTTTTATAGACCTTCCTGAAATTGAATAAGAAAAGAAAAGTAAAACATTTTGGGACTTGGAGGATTCTTCCCACCCTCATTCATTGGGATCCTAGGGAAAAAAGCAAAGTCTTTGGAGGCAGACTGATTTTAAATTCCAACTCCACTCATAGAAATTATGTGACTTTGACTGTGGTGCATTAAGTTCTCATACATAATAGGAAGATAATACCTACCTCCCATGGTTGTTGAAAGAATTCAATGAGTGTTTATTGCCTATGCACATACATTACAGTCAATAAATATAATATTCTCCATCATCTTTGTGTTTTCTAATTCCTGACATCAAATGTTACCCTAAACATTTGGCTCAAGATCTCACTCTTGTTATCTCAGTGAGGTTCTTCAACACACAAAGAAGCACATAGCAATTCCTATTTCTAAGGCTCATCTTAGAGATCATTTAGGATTAGATTTGAGTTTATGGCTAAAATGTTGTAGTTTTGGAACAGCTTTCAACAAGCAGCCTGTACCAGCCTGATCAAAGCACTTGTGCATTATGACGGTGGTGAAAAGCTGTGTCCTCCACCCTATCATCTCCATGGCAATGAGAACGTAATGAAGGTAGCTGATTGTGCATGAATCATTCCTAAAGTCAGCTCTAGTGCCAGGAATTTTTTTTTTTTTTTTTGCATCGTTTACTCCAACTTGACAGCTTGAGCTAAAGCTCTACCCCATTTGACATCTTTAAGAATCTTCCTTTTCCCATTGTAAACTTAAACATACGTGGTCATGGTGTAAGGACCCAGTGGGCACAAGAGTTATATCTAGAAAACTGTGTGATGACCAGTTTTACCTATACTGAAAAGGAGTCTATGTTTTCCCAGAAATAAACCCCCAAAGAAAGTGGACAGATTTCCAAACAAATCAATAACCTCCCTAGCAACCACGAACAAAAACCATACCAGGCAAATATCTGTTTAATAGGCCTGATATTGCCTAACACCCACTGAGAGTTCTGAGAAGAGAATTAATTCTGTTTGATCTGCTTTATTTAGTCTTTGTAGAGAATACCTTGTTGCCAACATGTAAATAGGAGAGGATTTACAAACAGCTTGGTCATTGTGCAATTTTATATTACTTTTTCAAATGGCATGTGGAATGTGGCATTATTTCTTTGTTATCAGAGACATTGAATTTGATGATTAGTAACTATCTGTGATCATAATAACAAAAAAATCCATTTTGGTTAAAAGTAATAATAAAGATTCATCGAATACTTACAAGGTTTCAAGCACTATTCTTAATTCTTGATATATTTTATCTCCCAAATCCTGACAATATTTCTATGACATAGGTGCTGTTTTTAATTTGCATTTTTATAGAGAGGAAAACTGAGGTTTAAAAGTTATATAACATGTTCAAGGTCGTAGAACAACTTAATGGTAAATGTTGTAATGTTAACTTACAACACACAGTGAAGTAAGTACTATAATCCAGATCCAATCTCCAAGTCTACGTTCTTAGCCCTTTCACTAAGTATTTACTACTGGAAGGGAAATTAGAGATGACCTAATATCACTTCCTCATTGTAATGAAAAGAAAACTGAAGTCCAGAGAGCTGAAGTGATTTGTCCAAAGTCACACAGCTACCTAGTGCCAAATCCAGAATTAGAACTAAGATCTGCTAATGTTCATTAAGATCAATATATCCCTTTCCCCTACACTACATCCAGGATTATTTCTCTCTGTTAACTCTCTGATCAGTTTTTGAGAATTCTTTTTAAATCTTTTAAAAGAAGGAAGCAAGAGAGGGAAAAAGGAGGACAGGGAAGGAAGGAAAGAGAAGAAAGAAATTTGAAATTCAGATTTAGATCAGTTATAGCAAACAAAATGTCAGATTTACACAGTGGAGGGTCTGAGTCTGAGCCCTTTGACACAGTCTCATGACAAAGCAGAGGGTGTGCGACTGCAGATATTGAAGACAAATACACTTCCAATCTAAAGGATCATCTGTTTTTAGGATGGTTCCTCTTGTAAGGAAAGATGTTGGCACTTATCAGCTAGTACCTATAAGGCCCCCTGAAGGTGATTTTCTTGCTCCTATCACAATAAATTCACTCTGTTTCAATCAGGATGTGCAGGGTCCAAGGCCAAGTTCTTTTCCTCTTTTCAAAGTTCAGTGCCTTCTTCCTCATAGAAATCAGAGAATGAGGTAAACATTTTCCTTCTTTTCTTTTTTTCTTTTCTTTTTTCTTTTCCTTCCTTCCTTCTTTCTTTTCTTTTCTCCAGTTTTCTCTTCCTTTCCTTTCCTTTCCTTTCCTTTCCTTTCCTTTCTTTACTTTACTTTTCTTTTCTTTTCTTTTCTTTTCTTTGGCACATCTTGTGAAACACTCTAAGTATTATCTCATGCAGCTGATCTGGAACCAAAATGCAAACACTCCACCAAAGTAGCTCTTGTTCAACAAAGTCACATCTCTAGGACCAAATTGTCTTGGCTTCATGGCTCATGTCTTTATTCCACTTAGCTTGGCATTTTGAATGCTACTGTCCTTATCACTCTCTTTAAAAAATCTTCTTGCATTTCTGTTTTGTCTTCTCTCTCTGCAGCCCTTTCTTTCTCCTTTAGTTCTACGTCCACTAAAATTGCCTCTCTGCATGCACATTGATCAGCTTTCTAATTTCTTTCTCTGAGAATATTCATTGCTGCCCTGCTTAATGGCAAGTTGGTGAGTGGAATTATGTTTAATTCAAGCCATTTTCATCAACCCCGTTCTTTGACTTTTTTACATGAAGTCTTCAGAGAGTGTATCTACTCTGTTAGTACAAGAAAAGTAAACAGACATGTCTGCTCTTGTATCATAATAAGATTAAGTAAGAATATAACAAAGGCGTTTGTCCTAATTAAGAGGATACAACATACATAGAAAGAAAGGTCTTAGGCAGACCTAAAGTGAGATACATATGACTTGCAGAAGATTTGTGTTTTAATATGTGTCATCGAAACCCAACAACAATAAATTGTACACCTGCTTTTAGAGTTTAATGGATAATTTAATGAAATGTGCTTTTAATTGAACCATTTACTGATATAAATTATTATTGTCATCATTAGCCTTATTGTTATCAAACTATTTCAGGATCTAAACTTGGTACTAGGCATTTTTTGTGAGACAGAGAAAGCCATGAAAATTTATTATAATTTTTAAAATCTTTATTTCACTGAAATAAAGCACCAGACAAACAAACCAACAGGAGGCCCTGGCTCTTCAACCAGTAGGTATGTTATTAATCCAACTGTATTTTATCTAACCCCTGGAAACACTGGTGGGATGCAAATTAACACTGTGGCTAGTAAAGCTATTCATATGTATATAATAGAAGTAATAGACTGCCTTTAAAATACCCAATGGCTGAACTTTTCATATTGCAGAACAGAAAAATATGCACGTAGATGAATACTTTTATCCAGTTATTTCCTGCCGTCCCCAACTCCTACCCTCTCTTTGGCACTTTACTTCTGCTATCTAAACATCCCCATGCCTTTCTAAAACTTATGTACATTTATACAACACAAAAGTAACTAATTTTTACTGATGTCCATAACTGTGTTTGAGGCCCGTTTATTGAGTGTCTGTTAAGTACTAGGTACTGTGCTAAGCATTTTATGCACAGTATCTCATTTAGTCTATTCATCAACCTATATAGTACGTGTTACTATCACTAATTTACAATGAGGAAACTGAGGCTCAAGCAAGTTATATGTACACAGCTGGTAGGTTACAAAGCTGAGATTCACACTGAGGCGTGTGTGAGTGTTTTGCTGCTAATAGATATTACCCTGGAATTTTCTGGAAAAAAAAATAATCTGCCACTTTTTAGGATGCTAAAGTACTCTCTATATTTGATGTTAGAATGATAAGAGCATATTAATGACTTTTCACCATCTAAGTTTTTTTTAACTTAATGTATTTGGCTGTGTGAACGTTTTCTATGTAATCAAATGAATTTGTCATGGGCCCCTTTGCGTTTATTTGTTTCTGTATCTGAAAAACAAATAGCAACACAAGGCTCCTCTTACCTGTTTCAATCAACTAAGCCTAACCAGAAGCACAAAATGGCCATTTTCTCAAATCTCTCCTTTGAGAATATTCTCATTCCATCAGAATAACATTCATCCAAATAGAGCTCCATTATAACAAATCTTAATTTCTATCCAACTCAAAGCAACATTCCTTTATTACCAGTAATAGTCATAGATATGCTGGGAATTCCAAAGTAATTAAAACCTGGCTCCTCCTTTTAAGAAGCTTATAGAGAAGGAAAAGCAGATTTTTCTCTAACAAGTCAAGAGGTGGGTAAGGTATTAGGGGTACAGAGGAATAATGGCTTTTGAGCTGGTCATGGGAGGATCAACAGGATTTGAGAGGTGGATAAGGTATAAGAATATTTAAAGTAGAAGAAAGATACAAGCTGTACAGAACATAAAGCAGATTTTAGCAGAGAATAAAGTATGTGCAAAATATTTGTGGAATAGAAGTTATACTGAAAAGGTGAGCTAGGATCAAACTGAGCCTGAAGAGCTTTTAGAGTCCCCAAGAGACACCCAATCTACATTCTCTTGGTAGCAGAGAACCTAGGAAGGGTTTTAGACATGAGAGTAATAAGAATACATCTCTTAGAAGCATAACTCTGACAGCCAAGTGAAAGGCAAATGAAAATGAAGGGAAACTGAAGATGGCAGATTATCAGGAGGATACTGCAATGGTTCAGGTAAATGAGGATGCATTTCTGGACAAAGGCAACAGTGGTGAGGGAGAAAAAAGAGATGTGAATGTAACATACTTTTACAGTACAAGAAAAAATGCATTGGTTAATTGGATGTGAGGTGTAGGGATAAGGAAGAGTCAAGTGTGACTCGGAGGTTCTTGCCTAAGGCAGCCAAGTAGCTGATGATTCTGTTTGCTGGGGAAGAAAAAGCTTGGGACAGTGATGAGCCTGGTAGATGACGAATGTGCTTGGGTGCTTTGGGTTTGTGATAGCAATCTATGGAGGATGATAGTAAAAATACTCATTAATTCCCATTTCTTACATATATGCAAATGACAAAGAGGAGCTGTGCAAAATCACTGTGGAATAAGCCAGTTTATGTTTGTAGTGCCCTAGTTATATGGCATTTCCAGTAGGGAATTTCCAACTGAAGTGAAACACATTGTTTAGGAAGAAATAAATGCTGAAATAATGCACATAGTGAATTCATGGATGGAGAAAACACTCTCAAATAATGTTTTTAACTAAGAAAATTCCAGGCAGCACCTAAAAGCATGACTGCTTTCACTAGACACTTTAAATTACTTTCTATAAAACTTCTTGATCCTCTTTTAATGCCCAAATCTTTTGGAAGAATTTACAAACTTTATTTTTGGGTTCTCAGAATGAGTGGTTCAGGTTTACCCCACAAAACTGGAGGGATTAGCCCATCAAAAGATGGACACATATGGAAAGACACTTCCACTTGCCATTAATACCCTTCACAGTGATCCTCAAAGTGTGATTCCTGGACCAGCAGTACCATCATCACCAGAGAACTTGTTAGACACGTAAATTCTTGGACACTGACCCAAATATACTGAATCAAGAATGCTAGAGTTGGGACCCAGTATGCTGCACTTTTACAAGTCCTCCAGGTGATTTGGAGGCTTGCTACATTTGTGAATCGCTGCTCTAGTCCCAGAGGTAAAGATTTATGAAAAAATATGAAAAGCAGTAATAATAAAGAAAGGAATAGAACTTTTAAAAAAATCAGCATTCACTTTCTCTTTGAACAAGTGAATGAACATTCATTCCTTGAGGGTGTAACAGTGACGCTCCTATCCCTTTCAATACAACAGATATTTTTTGAGAATTCAATTAGTGCCAGGGACTATGCTGGGTGTAGCATATTCAAAAGGGGAAAAATTCTGTGGATTTTCTGTATTCTCAAAAGAAGAAGAAAAAATAAAGAAAAAGTATTGTTCATCTTAAAGGTAAATAATATGTTGTGGTTTTGAAGAATTAGATGGGCTTGGCTGTTTATGGTTCCAATGCCAGGTGAAATGCTCAGTGAACATCCCTGCAATAAGTACAGTGAAGGGTCGTGGCTCCACTCAGCCTGGCCACACATCCTAAATTCCTAGGCCATAGATGTTCCAGAGACACTAGCTTTTTTTCACTAGGCATAATCACCACTTTTCAAGTGTCTCACCAATAAGCTTCATGGAACAGAAATGTCAAGCCCCATTTGATTCATCTTGCACTGCCCATTCTCTCTGAAGGGGATAGCTTTCAGGCCCTCCATCCATCTCGCCTGATGATCCCTTGGAGCTCAGCTGGAGAAATCATCCCTCAGACTCTGACACCTTTGAAACCCAAGACCATTTTGGTAAAGCGTCAGAAATGTCAGAACTCCCTCTGCTGATTCTTCTTCCTCCTATTTTATCTCTAGCACAGCACACCCTTTGCTGCACTGTTTGCCACTTTTATCTTCTCTCCCTGATGGCTTTTATATATTTTTTGTTCGTTTTCAAGCTTTGAAATCACTGCTGCTCCTTTTTGTCGCCCCTCATCACTAGCTGCCTGTATTTCATTGACCACCACTTATCTCCACCGTATTTCACGCGTCTTGTTGGTTCTTTAATAATGCATGGCTCTCATGATCAGGAGTGGAGAGGCTTAGGTCTCAGGTTTGGCTACCAAAACTGGAGGTTTATCCTGCTGACTTGGGTCTCCTTTGATGTAAGAGGACATTTGCAGCTCAGCAGCGGATTGTTAGCTTCTTTGATGTGCTCTTCTTATTCTGATCTGATGTATGTTATGTTCCTTTTATGTTCAAGAGGGACCAAATAAAGGAATGTCCCTCCTGCTTCTCACGTCTAATTTTTGCCTAAGCACCCTCTGTTGCTCTTCGTGCAAGGGAGTGGTTCTTTTGACAGTGTATAATATAATTTTATTAAAGAAAAACAAATAATATCAGACAGGATGAATGTCATCATTTATGAGGTCTTAGGCAGCTCTTTATCTCTCTCCTTTGCTTCATGTTGCATTTGCATAAATGATTCTTTAATGCAAGGAGAATTGGCTGTGGATAAATACAAGTCAAATTTGAAAGGAGTTTAATACTTGATAATCACTTGTGGACATTGTGATTAAATACACTATCACTCTTTTATGTTTAAGCTACATAGCCAAAACTGAGTACTACGAGTGGATTTGTCTTGAAGCCTGCAGTGTGCAGGATTTCCGCCTGAGCTCACCTGTGGCTTATACTGGTCCAGATATTGCCTTCTCTGGAGACTTGATAGAAGGAAATTGGCAAACGGTAATTCTGTCCTGTGCTTCCATCTTTCAATTTCCCTCTGCGCTCTAACGTCTGGCTTTTCATGGGGACATAAGCAAATAAATAAAACAAAAAAGAATCTGAAGAGTGTCACAAATTTATTTTTTACTAATCTTTATTAGAACATCAAATGAGATTATTCTTTTTAATGAAGTTTATGGATGATGTGAGCATTACATTCATTTTTAATATCCCTGAAATTATTTAACCAGGTATTTGAGAGCTGTATATTTAGGAAACTAGAAAATCTATTAATTAGGGTTAATATGCAATCAGTAATATTTTTAAATTAAGCCCACTTGTGTTCATTGAAATCTTTGGGTAGAAGGGGTTCTAATTTCAAAATAATGTTTGAATTTATTAATTTTTATTTGTTTACAGTACTCACATTGCTTTCATATCCAGTCATTCATTTGAATATCATTTGGGTGAGAAAGACAGGATGGTTATTATTAGTGCTATGTTACAGATGAGGTAATGAAAGCTCAAAGATCAGTGTATTCTGGGACTAGAGTTTTGACCTAATTCAATGCTCTTTATAGTACATTAAGTCCAATTTTGTACCTCTTGCAATACACAACAATTTGGCAAAAAACAGATTGTTTTTTATGTACACTAAAAATTGGTGAGTAATCATGACAAAAAAACATAATGGGAACCACGTATGAATTCTAACACATTAGGAGTATCTATTTGTTGTAGTTGACAAAAATACAAAGTTATAAAGATACTGTAGTATACATCAAGAGATTATTGGTAATCTATTCTTTACATGTAACTCTGGATTTCCCTTTTTAAATCTGATTATTTCATTTTGACATCAATAATAATTAGCACTTTTATACATCGGCAGTCCTATTTTTGTCTTATTTAAAACTATGAATCAAGTAAGTCTCTTGCAAATTTTAGGATTCATCGTTTAATAATGATTACATGCCGAGACTCAAGTGTTGTCTGGTTTCCCTGTGATATGGACCATAAGAGTTGAACCTAAGAATGGCAGTCTTAAGACCACAGTGGTTAAAAAAAATCACACATGTAGGACCAGGGGACAAAAGTGTCATGAAAGCAGGAGTTCCTAATCAAATGTGTGGTGTAAAACCATTTCAATTATTGATTAGCAGACTTTCTTGAATAATCAGAGAATATTTAAAAATCCTTAAAAGGGGTTCAGTAGTTATATAATCCATATTCTGATCAATGTGTAGAAGTGTTTATTTCTCTAAAGCTATAATCTTTGGATTTACCTATGTAGTTAGCTGGCTATAATTAGATATACTTTACACCACTGGTTCTCAAAGGAGAAAAATGTTGCTTTCCTGGGTACATTTGGCAATGTCTAGAGATATTTTTGGCCATCACAACTAGGGGTTGCCTCTGGCATATCATGGATAGAGGCCAAAGATGCTACTAAGTATCCTACAACACACAGGGCAGCCCCCTGCACCTAAGGATTACCTGGCCCCAAATGTCAAGAGTGCCTAAAAATGTCAATAATGCCCACTTTGAGAAACCTTGATTTAGATAAAATGTTAAATTGCTACAATTATCCACAAAATTCAACTTCCTACAAAACTATTTTGGAGAAAATATACTGATAAAACAGTGGTGATATGTTACATAAACTATTTTTGGTAATTAAATTTATTCTCCGTTTCACTTTTGCATATGTGTCAATGCTAATAAACCAGCAGTTTTTAATTTTTCTTAAAAAAAAAAAACAGAGACCCTTTGGAAATGCAAAATAATTTAGGGGACTTGGAACCATTTGGTTATTATTTGCTATTTCTTAGATGTATCACTAAAAATTTCTCTTTAAGATTATGCCCTTTTATTTTATTAACACTGTACATACCAGACACCTAGTCACGGCCCCATACCTCCCCACACACTTCCCTCTGGAGGCCTCCCTGATTTTGCAGTTTCGATAGCATTGTCTGTATCCCCAGACCATAGCATTTATTCCTTATACCAGTAAATCTTTGTTGTACACATGTGTCCTGTACGTTGCAATGTTTGCTTTTATTTTTACTTTTCTTGCCAGTAATCATAGTGCCTCACTAGGACTAGTGATTCGGTTATCTCATAGTTTTCCATTTGAATCCTAGGCTGTTTCCAGATTTGAGTTTGTCTCTCTGGTATCATTAGCTTCTTCCCATGTGGACCCTCACATTCTGGCCCCAAGAGGCCAGTAAAAGTGCTGATGCCTTTTCAATCCCTTCTCTAATCTGCTCACCTTCCTGCCTGGATAACCTGTCAGGCCTTTGCCATTTATAATATTTATCCTTCAGCAGTTTTCCCCGCTCTCTTGTTGATTGCTTTTCTGCACCAAGAAACTCCCAGTCCGTCTTGCCTATATGTGTGTGTGTGTGCACATGTGCATGTGCTAAATAGATCTGTCTTCCTTCAACAGTCTCCCTTGTACCCCACTTAGCCCTTTTCTATTTCAGAATGGCCTTTTCCATGGGTGGGGTATGTGGTAAGATCTCCAGATCTCCCCTCTGCCTGTCTGTGGCTGCCTCCTCATCAGAGCCTCAGGTAGATGGGACCACACACACACTAATGCTCTCTAATCCCTGCAGCTTTGTCACTTTCAGCACTGCTCAGATGCTCACCCAGCTCTGACTGGTTTCTCATCACCCTCTTGGAGGGTTGAGCTGTCTTTCCCATTTATCACAACAGTGATAGTGACAGAAATCCACCTCCCTGGCCTTCCCTCCTGGGCCACCTGCTAGGCTGCCAGCCACCCTTAAGATTGATATTTACCATTTCTGCTGCCAGGTTTGTTCTGGCCTCTGTGGGCATGTTCACTAAGAGGCACATCAGTCTCGCTGCCCCGTGTTGGGGCAGGAAACTCCATTACAGACTCTCGGTTGATCACTCTTCTTCTGCCTCTTTCCTGCATCAGTTTCTATCTGTGAATGAGGGAACACCTGCCCAGCGGGGACTCTCAGGAAGTCCCATCTCCAATAAAACATACACAATCCTGCCCGCTGAACCAAACAGACCTTCTAAATGGTCAGATGACCCATGGCAACCATCTCCCCAACAGTACATTGTCTCTCTTCTTCCACTTCCCATTCAGCACAGAGTTCTCTGGAAACTCTGGGATGCCCATCACAAACGGATCCCTCTGCCCCTCAGATCTTAGTTTTAATTCAGCCACTGATTCTCTCTTACCCACTCAGAGGGCTAGACCCGAAAAGAGAAAATACAAGGACTGTGTTTGAAATACCTGGGCATGAATGTCACAAAGTTCATCCGGACTAAGAAGAGAAGGAAAGAGCTAGGGGAAATCCCCAAGTAATATGTGTGACTTTTTTTGTAGTGGCTCTGGAAAGCCTGACCCATGTTTATTACTTAACTGAAAGAAATGATTCTGGTTATGTGCATTTTGAGATAGACATTAGTGGCAAACATTGTCATGGATGATTCCTGGATGATTCCTGGATGCTAGGGAACAAAAGGGTCCTTTATGCAGTCGTTCTACATGACACTCTTCATTCTTGCCACTCAACATGCTGCTCATGCCTTGTGCATTGGCATCACCTGGAGAGCTTGTTACATGTGCAATCCTGGGACCCACTTCACTGTCTCAGACCTACCAAGTTACCATCTACATTGTAACAAGATTTCCAGGGGCTTCCTATGTACATTAAAATATGGAATATTCTGCTCTTTCTTTTACTGAATTAAATTCTCAGAACTGGTTAGGCGTGGTGGCTCACAACTGTAATTCCAGCACTTTAGGAGACTGAGGTGTGTGGATCACTTGGGGCGAGGAGTTCGAGAACAGCCTGGCCAACATGGTGAAACCCCGTCACTACTAAAATCTAAATATATATATATATAATCAGCTAGGCATGGTAGTATGCACCAGTAGTCCCTGCTACTTGGGAGGCTGAGGAACATGAATCACTTGAACCCAAGAGGCAGAGGTTGCAGCGAGCCAAGATCGTGCCACTGCACTCCAGCCTGGGCGATGGAGCAAGACTCTGTCTCAAAAAAATAAAAATGAAAATTATCAGAACAACCTTCTGAGAGAATTATTAAGTTTCCCATTTTACAGATGGAGAAACTGATCCTCTGAATGGTGAAGAAGTTTGCGTAGTGTTACTGGAAATTGATCCCTCCTGTAAAGGCTAAATCATACTTTTCTTCTTTTAACTATGGACGACTACTGTATAGGTATTCACAATGAAGTAGGCATTACTTTTTAAATTATAATTTTAAACATTAGAAAGGAAAATGTTCCAGTCTCGTTAAGATGGCAAATTGCCAAATGGCAAAGACATCTCCGTGGGAGGTAGGGCTCTGAAAGGTCCAGCTGAGCAGAGACATGAAGAGAGACTGCATCTTGCCTGACGTGGAGGGTTCAGGGTAGTTTATAGTCATGTGGTAGAAAGAGGACACACTGGGGCTCTCCACAGGCTGGCAGTCTTGGCAATCCAAAGATGGTCACAGCAAGATAAATTATGTGTTAAGGAGATAATTACTATGGCCTTTCCTCTGAACAGCAGCTGGAAATAGGCTGGAACAGATGGAGCCAGAAATAGTGAAAAGGTTGAGGAGCAGTCTCTAAAGAGAGACAGATGTCCTCAAAGGACCGGTTTAAATAAGAAGAGCCTCTGGATGGTTAAAGGTAGAGGTGCATATTCTGCAAATAGGATTGTACAGGTCTTTTAATTCTGCCTCTAACTAGAGTTTTATAGTTGTAAGAGGAAAGAAGAAAATGAATCAATGAGATTTATTTTAAAATTGTATTTTTGTTGACATATCACAGGGGATTGATTAACATGGTTTTTTATGCTTATCCCAATTGTCTCTTCCCAGGCAAAATTTAACTACTAGGTCTAGGCTATATTAAACAGGAACCACTGTCCACCTATATTCAAGAAGAGTTAAAATTTAGAACATCTTCTTCCTCTTTCCTTTACAGTGGCAGTGAATACTATAGTGCCTCCAGAAATCACTCAGCTTAAGAACTTATCTGTTTGGATTTTCACCTGATGAGCTTTGAATGGGTATTTAGATGCCAAATTTTAAGCTTGACTATCCCTATTCACTCCTTTTCAAAAATATTAGTATTAAGAGCCAATGGAAAAATGAAGGCTTTCAGGTAGAGCAGCAATACAGATAGATTCACTGACTAGATGCCACTGTTATTGCTGCTAAACATCCTCAGTTTCCAAAAACAGATCCCAGCAGCCAGAGTTTCTTACTGATTGGTGGCTTGCTCCCCATCCTCCCATCCAATACACACAATTTTCACCACTCCACTGGGTTCTCAGCTGAGTTCTTGACACGTGCAGTGTTGTAGATGGGCAATTGTAACTTTGAGATGTGCAAAAGTATTTTGAAAATCAAGGAATTCTGTCACTCTGGTTGGTCTCTTGGCTTTAATCAAGAACATCCTAAAGCATTGTTTTCTCTATGTGATGTTTCAACATATGTTATGTTGGGTTACTAAGAGTGCAGTAAAATGGAGGTTTATTAATTTTTCACATTAACATAATATACTTAGCTCAACGACTATCTTCCCACTGGAAAAATCTGCAAAATTTCATCACTAATTGTTCCAAACAAAAGTTTTTAAATTATGTGAAAGTAGAATCTTTTAAAAGTTACATATGAACACTGATATAAACAGGAAACTCTTTAAAAAACCAATTCTCTATATAGATTGAGATATAAATTAAAATATATTTTTCCACACCTAGAAAGAATGAGGCTACCATAATAAAGCAGTGCTATGTGTGTATTTGGCACTCAAGATTTTCAAGTGGCATCACTATTTCATTATTATCTTGCATACTCTACCAGGCACAGCAGACAATTTACTGCTGAAATTCCTTGAATTGTATTATGCAATAAGTGGGGTGGGCTATGGGGTACATTTAGGTAAATTACTTATAGTCTTGACTGAACAGCAGAGAATGGAAGGGACCAGAAATTTCCACCTTTCTGAAGCTAGGAAGACTTGAAAAGATCAATCGAAGACCTGTGAATAGTGGCCAGACACTTTACATCTTCTTTTTAGCAAAGGGAATAATGAATTTTCTCTATACTTACTGAGTTCCTGTTTTTTGTTTGTTTGTTTGTTTGTTTGTTTGTTTGTTTGTTTTTTACCAAGTGGGGGAGCCAGATGAGAGAAAACAGTTAAATTTGAAATTAATACACATTTCCCTCCAGGTTTGGTTTATGAAAGTGCAGCAAGAAAAAAGCATAGTAAACCTACCACTCAATATTTTGGAAGAAATGTTGTGTGTGTGTGTGTGTGTGTGTGTGTGTGTGTTTGTGTGTGTGTACTTTGGTTTCCCTAATCACAGGAAAAAATACAGGTATTCTCTTAACTACAGTGATCTAGTAGTATGGGTTGAGAGTACATATCAATAAGAAAACTTAAGCTTAAAGTGAAGAAACATACTACCCAGACTGTGGGAACACATTAGCTGTAGTTTAACTTTTGGCATGCAACCTGATTCCCTAATTTCTTATGGCTTCACACTCTAGTTTGTATATATATTAGGGTGAGAAATGGCCTTAGGGTGAGGCATCTGAACCACTGCTGACCTTGCCTCTGTGCCCTTGCCTCTGTGCTCAGAGTTCCCTTATTAGTAACTCCAGAGATAAGATACTGAAGCGTCCTGCTAAAACGTATGAAAGGATTGAGGTTGGGAGAGAGGCTTAGGTGTTGACATTTTAAGATAACAAGGTTTGTTGAAGTTTTGACACAGATTAATTCAACCTGTTAAACAGCAGACCTCTTAGGGACATGACCTAGGACAGGATCCTTTAACAGAGAGGGACATTTGTCATCTTTGTATCAGCAGAATCTAACAGAGCTATCAATAAATATTTACCTAGTGAATAAACATTTGTTTAGTTAATAAATAAACAGAGAGGATGGGTACTTCATTTACCGTAATGTGATTATTATGCATTGCATGCCTGTATCAAAGTATCTTATATACCTCATAAATATACACACCTACTATGTACCCACAAAAATTAAAAATAAAAAAATGAATAAATTATGAAAAGGTGTAAGGAAAGAAATGGGGCATAGCTGTTTTCCCAGGAAGGAAGGCACAACATGCAATGTCACCAGGACAATTTGCGGGTCAGGGCACGAGCAGTGTTGAGGAATCGGGGTTGGATTTAAGAGAGGAGAATGTGACAAAGAGGAGTAGAATAAGAACCAGAGTTTGCTCTTTCATGTGTGCTGTTTCCAGCCCTGCTAAGAGCAGAATTCTCAGTAGACCCCAATTTGAAGCACGTACCCCTTACATCACAGTGCCATTCATCAGGGCCAGTTACAAAGGATGGGATCTCCAAGAGAATTCCATCAGAGTAACCCGCCCTCTCACTTTAAAAAAATCTCTCCTGAGAGAGAATTCATGCTCACCTGCTTCAGAGTACAAATCCACAAGGATGGTTCTTAGAAGCCTGGCAAGACTCTCTTGAGTTTCTTTCTTTTTATCATTTTTTTCTTTTTGTTTTTAATAAGTGAGCTCAATATTTATAGTACTTTCATAGCCATTTCTTTCAGGCATGTGAAAGGGGCTGTTTGCCTGCCCATTGAGTGTGAATTATAGGGATGACATTTAATGGTGCAACTTCTTTTGCTCAGTGCCCTCAACAATTGAGAGATGAGTTGAAAGGGAGTGATATTGCATAGTAAACAGTAAATGCCTCACACAATGGGAACTCATCATTTTTATTTTATTTTATTTTTTAAACGTGAGGTTTGCAAAAATAGCATGTGGTCTATTGACATTATTCTAAATTGCACTGTTAGAAGAACATTAACTTTTTCATTTCACACTTTCTGATCCTTAAGCACCATTGCTGTATGGGGAAATCAGTCATTTTCTGATGATTCATGTGCAGATTTGTGCCAATCAGAATTGGCCATAATTATGCCAAGTCTCTTCTTGCAAGGAAGTTCATTGAGGGCATAGAGAAAGGAAAGCAAAAGGAGAATCATCCTCTGTAAATGCTCTGTGTAAATTCACAAACCATAAATGTACAAGTAATTTCATAGTGCAATGGAAATCTATTTTGAATAGACTACATTATTATAAACCACAGATACTGGTACAGCTATCTTGGGAATCACTTCATAGGGACTAAATGGCAAACCTCTGGGTACACTTGTCTTTTACAACTATGCCTTGAGGCTATGGACATAAGAAAGCAGTCAATAATATCTTTCTGTGATTAATTTCCTATGAAAATCACTGAGAATTTGGAATCACTGATTTTTATCACGGATTCTAGAGTAGCTGAAGTTATGAGAGATGTTCATTTGCCTGAGACCATTTATTTTAAGAAACAGCAATTCTTCCAGCATGATACTGAATCAGGAATGAGAATAACAGGAGGCAAGAACTCCACAAAAATGGAGGATGAGTGGTTGAGATATTAGAAGTGAGAAATGTTTGTATTGATTTTTGCGTGAAAAAGAGTTCGATGTCTGTTTTATTCTCCCCTGCTTCTCAAGGTTCCCTTTCCTCAAGGTCTATGAAGTGTTGTTATGGATTTGTTGTTATTTATTTTATTTTTACCTTATTTTTAGTCTGAAGTATATTATTGTTTTAAATCCTATCACCATAAAAATAAAAGAGGAACACAATTATTTTCCTTTGAACATTCCTCTGCCTTTTCTCTCCTATTCAGAGAGCTTACTGTTGAATTTTTAAACACTAGCAAATGCTAGTGTTTTCATCTTCTTCAGCCTGACATAGTCATTTTGGGAAATTTGTGTCTATAGAGGTATTTTCTAGTGAGGTTTGATTTGATTACTGACCTTCTTTAACCGTAAAGGTACGAAAGAAAGTACTTCAAGCACCTAAGGGACTCTGCCA
Source organism: Theropithecus gelada (assembly GCF_003255815.1). Taxonomy (NCBI): domain Eukaryota; kingdom Metazoa; phylum Chordata; class Mammalia; order Primates; family Cercopithecidae; genus Theropithecus; species Theropithecus gelada. The sequence continues at coordinate 41,509,407 of NC_037686.1, read as the reverse complement.
ACTAATAGCAAACAAAAGTTCAAGATGGGTCAGGTCCTACAAAGGAAAATTAAATGTATTATTCTCACACAACAAGATTAGCAAATCATCCACAAACTCAGCCAGTCTTTTCTTCTTTTTATTCTAATGAGTTTAGTGTGCAATAATGATGGTACGGGCTTCATCAGAATTCTGCCAGTGAAGGGGAATTTGCAAACTCCGTTTGCAAATGAGATGTGCACCATAAACCATAGCCATCCATCATAGAGAAGTAGCTTGTGCCTGATAAAAGGCTGTTTGGGCTGAGTCAATCAAATGAGCATTATTAGAGCTTGGTATTATACTGTCCTTTAGGTGATGGAGAAGGAATGTAATACAGTTATGGAATGTGATTTTTTTTTATGCCTCTGTCCCTTTTGGAAGACTAAACTCTATTCTAACATGAACATCTCAGAGTGACATTCATAATCTATGTTATAAAAAGAGACCTTCTCCAATTTCTCATCTGTCAAGAACAGTTAGAACTGTGTAGAGTTTTCATGATATAGCTAACACCATGAAGAAATGGTCCTGTAACTAAAATTACATCTCATACTTGTTGATTATTAATGAAAGGTAGACTGAGCATTTGTGTCGAATAAATGACCAATGAAGATGATAACTTCTAATGTTCTTTGATCATGATTAAAAATCATAATTATAACAATAAGATTTTGAGCTTACAGGTCATTTAGACACCATCTGATTTAGTGGATTTTTAACTTTTATTTAGTGTTGGAGCCCATTTTTCAACCAAATATCCTATGGCATCAGGAAATACAAAATGATCAAGGTGTAGGAGTTTTTCTTTAGAAAGAGGCAAGGGCTCTCTCACTCTTTCTTAGCTTTCCCCAGTTGCCCTCCCTGATGGACAACTCTGATATTTTGAAATATACTGATGTAACTCATTTTTCTAAAATTTACTGATTGAGAAAATAATAGGCAAAAACATTTGTAGATTTTAATAAGGCTGCAGGACTTACTAATTACAAAGCAAATATAAAGATCAAGACATCCTTACTTCTACGCAGATGCTTTCCCTACTGTGCAGAGCTCCAACATCACCTTGCTCTACATCAGGGGTCAGAAAGTCAATGTCTGCAGGGGCCAGGCAGTCATCAGGGGATCAGGGGTAAAGCAGGTGGCAAACTGCAAAGCTCACACCCCCACATGAAGAGAACAGCTGTCAGAGTTTCAGGGGATGCTTCACATGAGGACAACAGGGCCCAAGATTCCCTCACTGTCTTTTTCTTTTTTCTTTTCTTTTCTTTTTTTTTTTTTTTTTAGCAGAAGTTGAAAAATCAGAACTTCAGTGTAACAATTATAATAATTAAATACTTTAAGTGAATAGTAATAACTACTATACTGATGAAACAAAACACATTTATAAGCCAAATTCAGCCAATACCACTAGTCACTATAAATACTGATGCTGAGTTCAATATTATGATGTTGTTATAAGAAATATTAAAAATTCAAACATCCCTGTAATTAGATTCATTGGACGTGCCCAATAATTATTCTTATGAACAATTCATAACAAGTCCTCATTAAGTTTTTAAATAAATATTGAAGAGCCCTTAAGCACTAAGCGCTGCCGTATAGAAAGGTCATATTCCCAGACCTTTGAGAACACATAATCTATTGAAGAGAGACAAGCATACAAGCGATATTTGCAAGAAGGTGAAATGAGCTAAAATAGAGGTGAAATTATAGTGTCGTGGGATTACCAACAACAGTAAAAGTATTTGCATAACTCTGCTCAATAAAAACTTTCTGTGGGGAGTCATGAAGAATGCATAGGAGTTTCCCAGACAGGTGAGAAAGGGGACATTCTAGGAAGAAAGAACAACACACATACAAGAAAGGAGCGGAGGAAAAATCATGTCTTGATCAAGGAACTGCAAGTGATGAGGCATGGCTAGAGGGCATAGAGGATGGAGAGAGGGAAGAAGAGAGAGAGGCAGCTGGACATGTAGACAAAAGCTAGTCAATGAAATATATATGCTAACAAGTTAGGACTTTATTGTGTAGCTGCTGAGATGGTATTTAAAGATTGTAAATGGGGTGAAGTCATCCCATTTTTATTCTAGAATGATGATTCAGATGACATGTATGAATTGGAGATAGAGAAGGGAGAATGAACCAGTTATTGAAATAGCTAAGGTTATCCTTGATGAGGGCTGCAAAGGTATTGAGATTGGAGGAATGAAGGATATACATTTGAGGCAGTAGAGTTTAGAGAATCTGGCTGCTGACTGGCTGAGAGGAAAAAGAAAGTATTAAGGATAACAGATGCCCAGGATTTCTGTCTTGAGAACCTGGACTGACAGTGACTCGTTTAACCAAGGGGGAGACTGAGTGAAGTGGTAGGTGCTGGCTGCAGCCTAGAAAGGCTGTGGAGTAGCGCTACCTGCACCAGGTCTGGAAGGGCTGTCAGAACAACTTGGTGTATCCAGTTCCTGGCCTGAGTAATTCACCTCTAAAATGAAGTGTTTCCCTAATTCCCTCTAGCACATTTCAAAAATAAACTAAAGCATGACCTTGAAAATCCAGACATCTAAATATGAGTGAAAAAAATACTAATCTTATTAGAAGTAGCCCACTCACTGGAAGACTTCTATGCCAAGAATCTTAAAATCAGCTGGATTTTTTTTTTTTTTTTAAATAGCAAACACATTCTAGTGCTAAAAACAAACAATAGTAAAGCCAGTAAATGCCTGCTAAACATGACCGGTGTATTTCTCAGCTGGTTTAATGAGCACTGAGCTAGCAGGTCAAGACAAAAGCACACAAGAATCTCTTTTTCTCAATAATACAAATTTAACATGTTTGGCATTTTATTTTGGATTTGAATACGGAATAGCTGACTTTAGTGTATAGCAGGAGGGAAAGGTTAAAAGGTTTTTTTCCTCCTGCTTTGGCCTAGAGTAATATTAAACCACATTCTCCTGTGATCTATTGTTTAGAAATCTAATTTTTTTCTTCTCAAGAATGTATTAGGAGTAATCATCTCAAAATATCATTGAAACCCTTCAGGTAGGCCGTTAAACTCAGTGACAGAGTGACCTGAGAGAGAGAGCACTTGACTACCTATATTTTCAAATTAAATCCAAACCTCAAGTATGGTGAAAAGCAAATATAGTCATTCTGGTCAACAATTCAGCAATTACAGACACACAGTGGGTCACTATATAATTCAAAAATCATGTGTCTCAGTGAGGTCTGTGGTTATTTTCTTTGCCAGCTACTAATTTCTTTTAATTTACAAAAGCAATGCCTTTTTCGTTTTTAACTGTCTAGTGGGGGTGGGACATGCAAGGTGGAAGCAAACTCAGGAGCTATTGAACATCCATAATAAGGGCATTACTAAGAAAATAAAAGGAGAGGGAAGAGAAAAAAACCAACCTGATAACTTTTAGTACAATCCCTAAATAGTAATTCCTTTTGAGAGAATTTACGGCTCTTGATAACTAGGAAGCACACTCCATTCAACATAAAAGTAATAGCAACTAATAATAATAATGATAATTTCCAGTGAAAGTAGTGGTTACCACAGCCTCTGATTTAAAATGTAGGTTTTGGAACAGCAGGCATATTACCAGTGATATTCGATTTTCCAAGAGGATTATCCATAAAGAATCCTGCAGCTGTACTTATTTACCTGTCTCTTCATAGCATCATTATGCAGACATGGATACTGAGAAAAACACTGTAACAAAATTTAAGAGACTGCATAATTCTTTCTAAATACACCCACTTTATATATTCACATATATTGTGTGCTCTTCAAATGCAAATTTTAAATGTTGTTTATCTGTTACTTCTCTGCTTGGGTCTCTGTGTGTAGTCTTTCCTTAAGGTAGTAATATATTCAGATGTTCAGTTTCTCTAACACAAGAACGGATTTTGAATATGTATGCTTGGGATTTTTCAATGAAATGAAAGGACAAAAGAGACCCAGACAAACTGATGCTTTCCTTGGGAATTAATTAGGATTCAGAGTAGCCCTCAAATATTTATACCAAACTCTTGATTTTTTAATAAGTGGTCCCTGGTGTGGGACTCTAGCATTGCTGGTCTTTTGGAGGAAGGTAGCATTCACAGATAGTAACTCTTGAATCTTCTAAATTTGAAGGATGGAGAAACCACAGCGTGTAAACTCCTTACCAGTTTTTTAACTTCAAAATCTATTTTGCCTGTACATGGCAGGTGGTTGCTCATTTTAACCTCGATTAATAAGGAAAGAAGACAATAAATTTATAGGATGTTTGAAATTCTGTATATGCTTATCTACAAGCTATGTGATCCTCCAGGTCCAAAATGCCAAGCAAACTGTGAACACTGATAGAAGTATCACCATCTTTCTTCTTTTCCTGGCTTCAATAACTCCATCAACTACTTCTCTAGATGATGTCAGATTCTTCATTGACTTTGGCCTTGTGGATTTTGACCCTTCTATATAAATGCATTGGAATTGCTTTACTCTTCTGCAGATAATCCTAACAAATACTTTTATAGGGCTTCATCATGTGAGTATGACATTACCATTCTACTTTGTGTTTGGGTTATTTGTATTCACGTATCATTGGTAATGTCATCTGGCATTCTCCTTCTAGCCACTACCTTTGGTATTGATGTTACCGTGACGATTTGCACATGAGTGTCACAGAGTTATTTTGTGTGTGTATGTGTATTGCTGCCATTGAGATGAAGAGAGTGATGGAACCAACTCACTAGACCCTCTGAGACTCCTGATCCCCTTAGTGGTTCCTTTTGAGGCAAGTTGAGCAGAACCCTGTCTCCAAATTTAAATCTTGGGTTTATATTAGATTCGGTCTAATGCCCAGAGAGATATTTCAATTCAAATGGTTGATTTTTATGCTACATTCTCAGGGGTACTGTTTGCCAGTTTTTATCCTCAGTACTGTCTGAGCAGTTCTGAGAGTTATACTCTTCCACAGTAATATCCTCAGAGCAATTTTGAAACAGTTCTCTTCTCCATATTCTTAGACATCAAAGACTTTAGTCCTCTTGTGAAAACACAATATTTATTACAGATAAAAGACACGAGGCACACCTTAGTCTGCCTAACAGTTTCAAAAGAAGAAAATATGGCACCTTCATGATAAAGATAACCCCCATCTTAGTCAATAATAGTCTCACGCTGCTAACCCTTTGATATTGTTATCAAACAATATCTTCAACAAGTAGCCAGTGCTAAAGATAGTGAGGTATCAGTGAGGTGTAAGATAGCTTTTGCCTTCAGTAAATCTTCAGCATTGTTGGGAAGACTGGGTATAAAATTTAAAATATTTCTGTAAATAAAGGTCAGCGTGTGTTAAGTACCCACAGTGCAGTGGCAGATGACAGTTACTATACAGGTTGAGAAACATGGGACAGAAGTGTGACTGACCTTGGTGACTGGAACAGGCTTCACAGAGGGAGATGCTACTCACTTGGATACCCAAGGATAGGGTGCCTCAACTTCACCAGAATGGAAATGTGTTAGTCTGTTCTCGAATTGCTATAAAGCAACACCTGAGACTGGGTAGTTTATAAAGAAAAGAGATTTAATAGGCTCACAGTTCTACAGGCTGTTCAGGAAGCATGACGGCATCAGCTCAGCTTCTGGGGAGGCCTCGGGAAGTTCACAATCATGGTGGAAGGCTAAGAGGGAGCAGGCACCTCACACAACCAGAGTAACAGCGAGAGAGAGAGAGAGAGAGAGAGAGAGAGAGAGAGGAGGTTCCACACTCTTTTAAACAAGGAGATCTCATGAGAACTCACTCACTATTGAGAGGATAGTACCAGCGGGATTGCACTGAACCATTCATGAGAAATCCACCCCCATGATCCAATCACCTCCCACAAGGCCCCAACTCCAACACTAGGGATTACATTCCAACATGAGATTTGGTGGGTTCACAGAACCAAGCCATATCAGAAGAGTATTGGAGTCTGGAGAATGGTGAGATATTCTAGTCCAGGGGTCCACAATCCCAGGGCCACAAACTGGTACTGGTTTGTGGCCTGTTAGGAACTGGGCCACACAGCAGGAGGGGAGTGTCAGGTGAGTATTTCTACCTGGGCTCCACCTCCTGTCAGATCAGCAGAGGCATTAGATTCTCATAGGAAAATGAACCCTATTGTGAACTGCACATGCGAGGGATCAAAGTTGCATGCTCCTTATGAGAATCTAATTCCTGACAATATGAGGTGAAACAGTTTCATCCCCAAAACATCCCCTGGCCCCTCCATGGAAAATTTCTCTTCCACGAATCTGGTCTCATGCCAAAAAGTTCAGAGACCTCTGCTCTAGTCCAACCTGGAAGATAGAATAATGTTTTGTTTGGTGAATAGAACATACATTATGTTATTATAGTAGAATGTTTATGAAAGGAAATAGTGGTAGATAAATTTATAGACAGTTTTTAATTACTGGCTAAGCATTTTGAATTTTTTCAAGGGAAATGAGTGTTGTTGAAGACATTTAAAGACTTTTGAGAAGAGAAGTTTTCTAAGGTTTATCTGCCCAGAACTGATTGAAATGGTTAGGTAGGTGGGTGGTGGTGGAAGAGGGAGAGACAGATGGAAAAACACATTTTATTAGAGATTTACAAGTGAGATCCAAGTGCTCAGATCAGCCTGGTAGCAGTAGAATTGAGCAGACATAATCCATATACAGTTTTTACTTACTGAAGACCTAGGTCATTCTGAATGGAGTTAGTAACTCTTTGTGCTTTTACCTTCCCAGCTAATGGCCATACCTTTCACCCTAGTTGTCCCCAATGGCTTGCCAAGTGTATTAAAATGCATTTGGGAAATAGTTTCATGGGATGTAAGGTGAAGAAATTAACATTTGCTAGTTTCTTTCCTTAGAATAATAGTCTTAATCTTAGAGCTTGTATTAGTTCATTCTCATGCTGCTGATACAGACATACCTAAGACTGTGCAATTTACAAAAGAAAGAAATGTAATGGACTTCCACCTGTAAAGTTCCACCTGTCTGGGGAAGCCTCACAATCATGCCAGAAGGCAAGGAGGAGCAAGTCATGCCTTACATGGATGGCAACAGGCAAAAAAAGAGAGCTTGTGTCAGGAAACTCCCCCTGATAAAACCATCAGATTTTGTGAGAATTATTCACTATCACGAGAACAGCACAGGAAAGACCTGCCCCCATGTTTCAATTACCTCCCACTATGTCCCTCCCACAACACGTGGGAATTCAAGATGAGATCTGGGTGGAGACATAGAGACAAACCATTTCAGAGCCCTTTGCAAATGAGATAAAGGTATGGAATCTCCCTTGGGGGGAAAAAAAATACACTTATAGACAAGATTGTGAATACAGTTTAAGGGATTTGCAGATACCCTGAAAGATGCATAGATGCAAACATGCTCCTTAGAGCAATGTTTGGTCCTTAATGATTTAGTGTAGGCAAATTCTGAGTTGCAGTTACATTAAGTTCAGGTAGAAGTGATAACACTATAGCATTTGCTCATTCTGAGGAAAGGGAGATACCAATGAAAAGATGACACTTGGACTGGCAAAACTTTAAAGGAAGACCAGTTGGGAGTGATGTTTTCTTTCCACTTAGTGACTTATTTGTCACTCTTGTACTTTGACATGGTTTGGGAGTGTCCCCACCCAAATCTTACCTTTAATTGTAGCCTCCATAATTCCCATGTGTCATGGGAGGGACACAGTGGGAGGTAATTGAATCACGAGAGTGGGTCTTTTCTTGTGCTGTTTTCATGATAGTCAATAAGTCTCACAAGATCGGATAGTTTTATAAAGGGCAGTTCCCCTGCACATGTGCTCCTGTCTGCCACCATGTAAGACATCCCTTTGCTCTTCCTTCATCTTCTGCCATGATTGTGCGGCCACCCCAGCAATGTGTGACTTTGAGTCCATTAAACCTCTTTTCTTTACAAGTTACCCAGTCTTGGGTATGTTTTTATTAGCAGCATGACAACAGACTAATACATACTCTGATATTAATCAAGTAAGAATTTAACTGAAGGGTTAATTTACAATTGGGAAAATAAACTATTATGGAAGACAGAATAATTTCAGAAATAAGCCTGTCTCAAACAGAGACTTAAATGTAATGAAATTGCCTTTGGTCCATGTAATTTTCCTAAGTGATATTTCAGGAGTGTTCGCCAACAGCCACTTCATTTCATTATTTTTATGGTAACATAGGCAGGAAGTAACCAAGATTTGATTAAACTTGCTTATATGAATAGAAGAGAGGCTGAAAAGTTGGTCAGGGAATAATTGCTGCTTTCATTAATAATTTAGTTGGATGGCTCCTTGATTCACACCTTTCCAACTTATTCAGCAAATGCTTATTGAGCATCTACTATGTACCAGACTTTGACCCATAGACAAGGTAACCATCCACGTGGTTTGTTTTGGGAAGGTCCAGACTAATGGCTATTAACTCTATGCAATTATTCTTAGTATCATTTTTATTCTCAAAATTGTCCTGTTTTGAACAATAAATTATGTGGTTATTCTAGCTTTAGGCTATTTGGAGAAATGTTATCTCTGGGAAAAGCTGTTTGGCCTGTCCAAACATATTTTAGTAAACAGTCCAAACTACATATGATTACCTGTAGTATTTGGAGTATAATACAAACCTCAGGAAGATAGAACCTCATCCATTTTGTTCACCAATATGTCTCCTGGGCCAACTTATTGTTCAAATGAAGTAGATACTCAATAAATACATTTTATAAATGGATGAACCATGTAAAACACTTCACTATTGGAGAAAATGGCTACCACTATAGTTATCCAAGGGACTAAGAATAGACTGTGCTCTGCAGGTCAAGCTTAACTTGAAGAAAATTAACCCCCCAAAATCCAAAAGTCTATTAATAATTCAAGAAAATTATTTTATTATCTGATTGTATTTTAGAAATATGATTTGAATGTTTTATTTTGGTTTTGAAGTCAATTTCTTAAGTAAATATAAACATGTTAAAATGTTTGCCTTGGTTATTAAAGCTTAGGTTACCAGCTATTGTTGAAATAGCCATGTAGAACATTAGAATTTCACTGTAGGCATGTTGTGAGGCAGGGATTAAATATCCATAACTAAGCAAATTAGTGAGCACCAGACCCAAAGTACGTCTTTCCTCCCTCCCTTCTTTCCATTTGCCAGGATGTTACGGTATATAGATATTATATTTTGAGGAGATGACCTAGGGTATATGAGCCGTATTCTTATTCTACACAGAAATCCATCAAGCTTGGTTATCTTGTTTCCCAGCCTCCAGAAGATTAGAAACAGAAAGTTAGAAAGAAAGCTGTTAGAGTCAAACAGATTTATGGTAATGGGAGAGATTACACAACCACCAAAAGGAGGCAAGGGATTCAAAAAGCATCATTTCTGAGGCCATTTGGGAAAAAGATAAAGAGCCTTGCAAGCCCAGTAGCCCAGAAAGCCTCACTGTGTTAAACCAGCTCACAGCAGTTGTCAGTAATGATGGCTTCAGGCAATCAGAAAAGGTTAAAGTAGGTTTATTGTGCTCTGTTCAATAAGAGGACATAGTTAATAATCCATTTCAGTGGAACTGGTGTTTTATTTAAGCTCTTTTGGTTGCAAGTAATAGGAGGACCAAAATACATCCTAAGAGAAGTGTGTTTGCGTGCGTGTGTGTGTGTGTGTGTGTGTGTACCTAAGGACTACAAATTGCAAGTAAAAAGGTATAAGTGGTCAAGAACTGAGTCGGCCCGTAGGGCTGGGTGCTGATTTTGTAGGTCCCTGGTGTCTTAGTTTACGTATCTCTGTTTCTTTCTGAGTCTGATTCCTTGTTGTTGCAGCTAGGCATTACCTCTTTGGGCTCTTCTCTCTAGGCCTCTTTTTAGTTTGAACTTCTGCTTCTGTCTTCTCTCTGGGTGATTCTGACAAAATTCCAAGAGAGAGCATGTGATTTTTCCAGCTCATCTGTTCACGCTGGCGATGTCACGGCTTGTTGATTATCCTGTGTTTTACCTGCTCTGAATCAGTACTTTCCCTGCCCCAGTTTGCAGATACAGGGAGCGAGTAGCTTTGGTTATCTGGCCTGATTCTGATAATCTACTAAGCAGAAGCTGCAGACAAGCTGTTTCCACAAGGACTCAACTAAAGGCATTGCAGATACCTAAACAAATCCAAAAATAGATCAATGTTTTAAAGTTTTGAGATTTAGCTCAGTGAAGTTCAGTTACCTGAAAAATTTGCTTTAGATAGAAATACATTCCATTATCATTCTACAAATAAAACCCTACTCTCTATACATTTCACATGAATTCAGAGTTCTAATAAAATGTTAATAACTTTATTATGCATTATGTGTCTTTTTCCCCAAAATTATTCTGAAAGAACTTCTGTGTTCTTCCTATCCTATGTTACGCACCCATAAGCACATTTCCTTGATATCGTCCTTGATATTGGAGGGGTAGATGTAATTGATCCATGGCCTCTACCATTTCCTCCTCTTCCCCTTATTCCCTGCCCAGACTTAGCCAAACAGCTGAAGATGCTTTTACATATGGAGAAGAGCATCACTGTTCCAACAATGGGTGAATGTGAGCTGCCATTGCTGCCAATACTGAGTTTTGCAGTAAGTGCTCAGAACAGTGGTTCATGTAACAACATAGTACGTGCAGGCAATTATACTAGTAGTCCAGCACAATGAGGCTTAGCACATGTGTCACCCATTTACACACTTGGTTAAAGGTATAGAATGAACTAAATAAATGTAGGTCAGAAATCTGTTTTCAACAAAGAACCAGGAACAGAATGGCAATTCTTTTTTACCTCAAGAGTGAAGACTAGGCAGGACACACTTATAAAACATTAGTACAACTTGTACAGAGATCCTGATTGAGGCTGCCAATTTAAGACATCTCAGGTAATTTTAATGACAAGACTAGATATAAAAACAGAACTAGCATTTTGAAATAAACAACAATGGTGGCCCAATTTTGGGTCCAGCACTGGGCGTGCATGTGCACAGCGAATGTGCATGCGTTGGTGTGCATGCGTGCATAGGCACAGGCCACCCTCTCCTTGTCACAGTCACGCACCACCTCCCCTCTATCAGCAAAACATATAACTACCCCAAAATAAAAGAGCAGCTAAGCTTTTGTAGAACGTGACATGTTATATCAGCATAGATTTCAGTATTTCAAATTATTCCCTGGAATTAATTCACTAAATAACCCAGGCAGTCAAAGCACAGATCCATTAGGCTCAGTAGAACACATTCTTTAAATGTTAGTACCATACAATGAATATTTGATAAGTATGTCATTAATAAACCTTGGAGTGACATAATTGATATGTGGATGTTTAATGACAATTCCAAATGATGTAGCACATGGCATCCACTCGTCCCTCAATCATCACGCAGGTTGCTCCTGTACCATGCGATGGGCACAATTGGAAAGGCAAAGTCTGATCTTCATTAGTGGCTACCCATAAAAGGTTTTCATTACAAGATAAATGATTATAGCCTGGCTTTATTAATTAAGCATGCAATTCTGCAGACCAAAGTAATTGAATAAAATGGCCAGTAGCTTTAAACTACACAAAATCTTAACGTCTTAAGGTAGAATCTTCCGTCTGTGCCTTTAACCCTCTATTATTTGAGAATATATGGCAACTGAATTTAAAGTGCTGCCAAATACTGACTTAAATTTCATGTACAAGATTTTTTTCCTCTAACATCTTGTTCTGTGACTGTCATGATAAATGGATTTGTCTTTCCTCTCATCTGATAACCTCAAATTCATCCTGCCCCTATTCTCAGCCTTGAGGAACATAACCCCAGAATATGTACGGGTTAACTGTAGAAGCATTGGTGCTTACAGAAATGAAATGACTTGTTGCATCTTGAAAGAGAATTAGTGACTGAAGAACAGGTCACTAGAAATCCTTTATTCAGGTGTCACTAAATCACACCTAGGAAATGAACTAATCATCCATGCTCAAGTCCTTCTTTATCTTGGGGTCAGGAATGATGCTTCAAACATGATATATCCATGTAACAACTCCCTTTCTATCTCTGACTGCTTCCGTGAGAAAAATACGACTTCTTAGAATATCAAATTTGAAGTAAAAAAATATATACACCAGGGAAGACATTTTTTGCTGTAATATTTTTACATGTACAGTATTTTGGAACAAAAGAGCTCTAAAACAAATGCAACAAATTTTGCAAAATAAATATGTTTCTGATTGCTTGATACATAGGAACTGGTGACAGCAAACATTAAAATTCATTTTTACTCAGTGAGAACACACATGACTTAGTGCCCACAAAAAAATCCCTCAGAATAACTTTTTCAAGTAGAGCAAAATGTATATGTATGATATGTTCTACCATGAAGTATCTACAATTAATTTTATAAGATCAGAGAATATTCTGGCAATGAGACAACTTTTTCCCCCAATTCTGCTTTGAACTACTTTTTTTTTGTATGATCACTACCAGAAATAATTACATTGTTAAATTAATTCCACTCCTATTGACTGTGGTCACTAAAGAGTTCATCAGCTCACTGTATTAGCGTAAAATAGGAAGCTTGACCCTCACCTTGTCGAAAATACTTTTATTTGTAGTGTTTTTACTTGAATTTATTGGTAATTACTTTTATCCTTTATGAGTATGCTATTGATTCTTTTGCATGCCTTTCAGTAGAAGCATTAACAAACATTTAGCTTGGAAAGTGACATTTTAATTTCATTTCTAACATTTTTAAGGACCTGGACACTAACTCCCACTATAATATTTTCAATCCCATGAAGAACGAAACATTTCTGTAGTTTATTCTCTACATTTCCATTGTAATGGCCAGGTGGCTGTTATTAGAGTAGCATGGCACACAACTTCTGTATGAACTGAGAATACCACTACACTATTCAAATGATTCATTTTGCATTAGTGCAATTGTTTCCAAGTGTGTTCCATAATGTTTTATTCATCCTAGTTTCTTCTTGTTGTAGCATTAATCCTTAAACTATATATTATGAATGTAATGTATATAGTAAAGTTAAAAATTACTTTTATGAAGTTATTGTCATCATAATTCTTATGTTTATTTTTAACCATTTTTAAACCTAAGATTACTAGCACAGATTTAGAGATAATTTTGATTTAAACCTAAGATTACTAGCACAGATTTAGAGATAATTTTGATTTAATTTTATTTATTTATTTGTTTTGTTTTCAAATATGAGAACCTTCATCATCATGTTTCAATGAGTCTCCTGAAATAATAAATTCAAAGGGAATTTATTTTCTCTTATTTCAGCTGAGCTCTCTTTGCTACAGGTCTTTTATTTACTCCATCCATTTTTCATCCTTGATTATTCAGAATCACCAGAGAACCATCTTACTTCTGAACCATGAGGTTGTTATTCAAGACCTACTACTCTGCTGAAGAATTCTTCTCTCTTCTTTGTCCCAACCAGATCTGACTCTGTCACTCACCAGCTACTTGACCTGGAACAATGGTTTCTGCATGTGTAACATAGGAAAGCTTGTTGAGGACTCCATGATCCTCAGAGAATCAAATTTGGCCAGTGGCCTCTAATTCCATGTGTTATGGCAAGACTCAGGTACAAGTCAAAACCTTTAGAGGGGCAGTTAAGCATGGCCTGGTTGGAGTTCCAGTTTCTCTACTTAGTAGCACTGTGATCCTAGGCAGCTTATTTAAACTCTATGTGCCAGTGTTTCCTCAACTGTAAAATGGTTTTATTAGTTATTATTTCATAGATTTTATTATAAAAACCAAATATAGCAAGTACTGTATATCTGAGGTGCTAAAAACAGTGCTTGGTGCATGGTAAGCATTCAATGAATGTTAGCAAAGGATTAAATGTTCCTAAGGAATAAAAAGATTATGGCACTCTCCATCCCTACCCTACATCTGTATGTAAGTCAAAATCAAAATTCTGATATCGCCATATGGTGACTTTTGGAAGCTTTAGTTGAAATATGAAACAAACAAACAAGGCTAACTCTTGGTTTTCCTGCCTTAGCTTTGCTGGTGCTCTAAGCCAGAACATCCTGTAGTACGTGCTGCATCGTATCACGATGTAAAAGAGAACTATCACTCCCTTCCTGGTCCTCTATTGAAAACAGATTTCTGTTTTATATTTATTTAAATATATTGTAGGTATCCATTTATGAAAATAGTATTTATCTAAGGATGAAACTTTAAATATTTCTGGAGGTCTTATCCTTATGAATCAAGTTTCAGTTTTATAGTAATTATTATTGCTATTGTTACTACTATAATTGTGGTTTCAAGTAATAAATAGACATTATATTGCATTTGTCATCATATCACACAAACACGTATCCAGGTATATATTAATGAAATTCCCTCTTGCTTTCGTGAGTGCCTTGTTTTCTAGAGTAGTAATGATGGAAAGTAGCCTCTTTCCCAGCACACATTTAAGATATAGTAAAGGTTATTCAAATGTCAGATATTTTAATGATAACTTTGTCAGTGTACCAATTTTATTATATGTTAGGTAACATGTTTATACAATATAGTTTAAATATATCTAATGATATTAAGGTTTAAAAAATAAATTTGACTTTCATATTTTATTTTTGGTAGGCCCAATATATGACATGATTTTAAACTTATCCTTATTTGAAGATACAAATATTTGGGCAAGTAAGAGGATATGGAAGACAAATTGCTTAAAGCTGATGATGGTGTTTTGAATTACACATAGAATACCTGTGGAGAGACCCTAACTTAGGAGCTATCTGGTCTGACCCCTTATTTTGTAGCTAAGCCACTTCAAAAAGTGTAAGTAATCGGCCACAAATCGCAAAGCTGGAAACAGAATTCCCTGTTTTTTGACACCAAGTCTGAGGTCTTTCCGGTGTAAAGCACTGCTTCCCAAGGTACTATTTATCTAGTATTTTCATTTTTCATACTTTTTTTAAAAAAATAGGATTTCCACTCTGATTTGTATTGAAGTGAATAGAATCCCTATTATACTTCACTTTATGGAAATGCAACACATGAAGAGCTTTTTGTACGAGCTTTTCATTTCTGGTTCTCTTTGTCACAAAGGGCTCTTCACTTTTGTAGCTGAAATCATTTGTAATTATGAATTGTGCTTTTAAAAAATTCATCAATGAAATCTTTGATTTTGAAATGAGGTGCCAGAAGAAAGGCAGAAGTGGGATGAGTGGAATTTAGTGCAATATGATAGAGAAATAGAGAAATAACAAAGGAGAGGCATCTCACCTAGAGCAGTGTCTCAAAAAGCAGCAGGAAAATGAAGATAATGCATTTGGTCATGTTTTGGAGTTTGTTATTCAGTGTTATTTGAGGTAGGAGTACACAGAAAATATATTTATGTCACACATTAAATATTTTTCATATATCAAATATATCTACTATACAAGATTTAGAGATGATGGGCACAGGGGGGTTACCAACATAGTGATGGAAGACACACATTTTTAAATACTCAGCTGTGTTTAATTATTTTTTATTTTGTTGTCTGACCTGCTATATGGGGTTTTATGTCAGTATCATAAACGTGCAGATATCTGTTAATAACATCCTTAAGGTATATGTTAGTAAACAGCCAAAGAAAGAGGACTGAATTAAGTATATGCTTAAGATGGTGAGAGTGAGAAGAAATTGAACAAATATTTTTTAAATGTGGATTTGAATAAATGTACTTCCTTATACAATACCTGCAATTAATTACAACTAACATGACCCATTTCACCAACTAACAAGTAAATATGATCATATGCACTTATTTAATATTACACTATCACTCAAATTCCCATTGACTTGGGAAATCCAAGTTATCCTCTCAAAGATCGTGCCCACCCCCGAGAGTCTCAACTGGTTAAAAAGAACAAACAAACAAACAACAAACAGAAAGAACTCAGAGCAAAGTGGGTCTGTCCTGGCTCCAAAAGCTAATCTCTGAGAGTGCTGGAGTCTGATCTGTTCACTTCAACTGCAGGTGTGGGTGCAGCCACATGGTTTCACCGACTGACACAAGCCCAGCATTGGCACACAGAAACCTATCCCTGATGTCCTTAGTCGTCCACATTTTGATCAAACCTTGGTACTCTCCACAGCAAGTCCCAGGGTTTCATTCTGCTTCATACCTCACGTTAGTGGAGATCCTAGTCCCAGTCACACGGCTGCAGGGGCTGCTCCTGGGGCACCTCCACCACCAGCCTGGTCCTGACAGTGGTTTCTCCCATGATCCTCCAGCCTTTTGATTGAGCCAGGGTCACTGACCTCGTGTCTTTCATATACATTATTTCAGGAGACTCATTGTCCCCTCCTGACTGCGTTTCTTAGGGGTACTGGTTGCGCTACTCTATGTCGTTCAATCTTCAGCAGCAGAGGTTGGATTTCCTTCTTCCCACAGCTATCAGGTTTTGTTATCAAAACATAACTTTCTTATCCCTTCTGAGCACTTTGAAAATCAGAGAAACAGAGAATGCCTATGAGTTCCTCTCTTACACCCATTTTCTTTTTCTTCCCCCATCCTACTCCCAACAAGGGGTTTCTTTTGACCCAAATTTGCGTAATTTAAGAATACAGCACCACAGATTCATTCAGAATAAGGAATATGTGCTTCAATGCAACAGCCTGACTATATTCCTTATCTAGAAGATGCTAGCATAAAAGTCTATATTACCTCTACTCAATATTTAATATTTTCTATAACAGCCATTGTGCTACATACAGTTTTAAAAAATTCTCTTTTAAGAAATAACAAAAAAACTCCTTTAGAGTTAGATTAGCCTAGTCAACTCTTATTTTTGAAAGTGAGGAGAGTTAAAAAATAAAAACATTGAATTGTCTTTTATTATTGGTTTTGACTACAATAATTATGTTGCTTGAGTCTTAAACATGGAAAGGGGAAGCTCAAACCTAACAATGTCTATACTAGGCCATGTGATTTGCATACCAATGAATGTGCTTTAAACTCTAGCCCTGAAGCAGTCCATAAATTAGTTCTTTTTTTTTTTTTTTTTTTTTTGCCCTGTGGGTATGAAAGGTTCATAACATCAAAACCTTATGCCACCTTTTCTACCCACAGAATTCTCTGATTACTCTCACATCATCAACTTACTATTCATACTAGATCACCGTCATTTCTTTAGAATTTTTTTTAACTTTTATTTTAGGTTCAGGGGTACATGTACAGGTTTGTCATATAAGTAAACTTGTTTCATGTGGGTTTGTTGTACAGATTATTTTGTCACCCAAGAACTAAGTCTAGTACCCAACAGTTATTTTTTTCTGATCCTCTTCCTCCTCCCACCCTCCACCCTCAAGTAGGTACCAGTGTCTGTTGTTTCCCTCTTTGTGTCCGTATGTTCTCATTATTTAGCTCCCATTTATAAGTAAGAACATGCAGTATTCTTTTGTTTGTTTGTTTGTTTGTTTGTTTGTTTTGAGACAGAGTCTCGCTCTGTCGCCCAGGCTGGAGTGTAGTGGCCCGAACTCAGCTCACTGCAAGCTCCACCTCCTGGGTTCACGCCATTCTCCTGCCTCAGCCTCCCAAGCAACTGGGACTATAGGTGCCCACCACCATGCCCAGCTAATTTTTTTGTATTTTTTAGTAGAGATGGGGTTTCACCGTGTTAGCCACGATGGTCTCGATCTCCTGACTTCGTGATCTGCCCATCTTGGCCTCCCAAAGTGCTGGGATTACAGGCATGAGCCACGGCGCCTGGCCCAGTATTTGGTTTCCTCTTCCTGCATTAGTTTGTTAAGGATGATGGCCTCTAGCTCCATCCATGTTCCTGCAAAAGACATGATCTCATTGTTTTTTATGGCTGCATAATATTCATATATATGTGTGTGTGTATATGTGTATATATATGTATATATATGTGTGTGCCTATATATATGTATATATACACCACATTTTCTTTAGTCTACCATTGATGGACATTTAGGTAGATTCCATGTCTTTACTATTGTGAATAGTGCTGCAATGAACTTACGTGTGCATGTGTCTTTATGGTAGAACTTACTGTAATTCTTTTACTTTATAAACTTTTAATTTTTTTTTAACTCTTTGACTGTTTATAATAACACTTATATTAAAGCACAAACACATTGTACAAAAGTATTTTTATTCCTTTGGATCTTTGTTCTATGAGCTTTTCTCTATTTTAAAAACTTTGTATTCCTTTATTTTTGTTTTTTTAGAAGAAGACACAAACACATACATTAGGCTAGGCCTACTCAGGGTCAGGGTCATTCATGCCCCTGTCTTTCACTTTCACATCTCTCCCCATTGGAAGGTCTTCAGGGTCAACAGCAGTCATGGAACTGTCCTCTCCTGAGATAATATTACTTCTTTGGGAATACCTCCTGAAGGACTTGCCTGAGGCTGTTTTCCAGTTCATTTTTCTTTTTTTTTTTTTAACAAGTAGAAAGCGTGCACTCTAAAATAATGACAAAAGGTATAATATAGTAAATACATAAACCAGTAATGTAGTCATTTATTATCATTATCAAGTAGTACATATTATACATAATTGTATGTGTTAGATTTTATATGACTGGCAGCACAATAGGTTTGTTTGCAACAGCATCACCACAAGCACATGAGTAATACATTGTGCTATGACATTATGACAGCTACAACCTCACTAGGCCATAGGAATTTTTCAGTCCACTATAACCTTGTGGGACCACTGTTGCATACGTCTGTGATTAGCTGAAATGTCATTATGCAAAGCATGACTATAGCTCAGGACTCAGCCTTGGACCTCTTCTCTATAAAGATTTATTATTGGTGATCTCCTCCAGTATCGTGGCTTTGAATATGCTTAAGATACTCTGATTTTTACCTCTAGCTCAGACCTCTCCCTCAAACTACTGTCTTTTTTTCGACTGTGCACTGGAAAGTCTAATTGACACATCAAATGAAACCTGTCCAAAACCCAACGCCTTATCTTCTTTCCTGAAACTGCTCCTCCCGCAACTTCTCTGAGTTAGAGGAAACTCAATCCTTTCAATTATTTCGGCCACAACTTTGGTACCATTCTTGACTCTTCTCTTTTTTTCACACCCTACATCTAATCCATTAGTAAATCCTTTGGCCACACCTTCAATTTATATCCAGAATTCAACTACTTGTCAGGATTTGTCCCACCAAGGCAGGAAATTATTGCCATAAGTACAATAAGAAGTGATGGTGTACTTATGGCAATAACTTCATATGTTGTCTCTTGGCTTCTACCTTTGGCCCACTACATCATACACAGCAGAGCAGACAGGGTTACCCTGTGAACCTTTATGCAAAGTCCCATCATTTCCTCGTTCAGAACCCTCCAGTGACTTCCCACCTCAGTCAAAATAAACATCAAAGTCCTTCCAATGCCCTAAAGACGTCATACAATCTGTGCCCCCATTTTATCTCCCATCTCACATCCTGTAATTCTCATCCTAACTCATTCTGTTCATTTCATTGCCTCATTTCAGCCCCAGGACTAGGTACTTACTCTCTTTTTGCCCATAATGCTCCTTCCCCTTGTATTGCCTCACAGTGCAATATGCAACCTCTTTTAAGTCTTTGCTCAACTGTCACTTTCTCCGTGAGGCTGTCCCTGAGCTCCCTTTTCAAAACTATAATCTTCTCCCAGATAAATCTCTACCTTCATTCCCTGATTTTTCTCCACAGGACTCACTACCATCTCATACACCGTCTGTTTGTTTATGTATTATTACTCCTTGCCTACTTCGCTACACTAAAATGTAAGCTCCATGACATAGGGATTTGTGTCAGTTTTGTTACTTGCTCCAGCCCAGGTGCCTGGAACAGTTGCTGGCACAGAGTGAGTACTCTGAATTATGTATTGAATGAATGAATGAATGAATTACAGAAATGTCCTCTCCAATTTCTCCTGGCCATTTCTGACAGTTCCTAACTGTAGCCCTGCAGAAGGCTTTGGGCTACTTTTTCTTCTCTGCTGCCTGATAGTGGATCCATAGATTCTCAGGAAACCCAGGCCTGTCCACTGCGATGGCTGCCATGTTCTTTTATATGCTCAGCGTGCAGTAATTGTAGGCATAGCGTACTCACAGGAATAGCTGCATTTACTGGGTGTTAACTGTGCCCTAAGTGCTACATTAGGTTTTATATGTATTATCTGTTTTAATTTGAGCCTCACAACCCAGGAACAAAAGTAGCAAGGTTTGGTTTCTTGCTCGTGTGATCCTTTCTTATTTTTTATTGTGACTTCATGGGTACCATATTATCGAGTAGCTTTAAGTTAAGCCACAGTGGCCTTTTCCTGATGACTTTTTGAACTCTACCCTTCTCGACTGCACTGGACACCTCTCTGGAGTGGGTGATTGGGAACAATAAGACCAGAGATAAGGAGTCTAGAAGGATCATTTGGTCATGTTGGTTGATGCTGTGTTTAGGGACGTAACCATAATAATTGTAGGTATGTATTAAGCACATACTAAGAGTTAGAGGCTGTGCTAAGAACTGTTATCTTATATTTAAATGCTATTCCTATCTCAGTGAAGGAAGTGAGGCTTAAGAAGGTAAAACAATTGGCTGAAGGGCGTACAACTGACTAGTAAGTACTGGTTTTAGGATTTAGACCCTGGTCATTCAAACTCAGAGCCTTTGATCATAAGCACCATGGTCTTAGGTGGAGGTAACTGCAGGAGAATTAACTGGACTGGCATTTTTCAAATGCACACTCTGTTCCAGTCACTGTACTAGGTGCTAAGGATATAACAAAAACAGGAAGGACAGATTCTTTTCTCATTAAGCCTGCTGTCTAGACCAGCTGGACAATATTCATTATGTAATCATAAGTAAAGATATAAACATTGATCACCTACATTTTTAAGAGTTTTAATATCTATAAATATAAGTCATCAGAAGCCTTGGGCATCTAGTTTTGGAAGAGTGCCTTACAATCCTTCAGCATTATAGTCTTTATAGAGTCTCTTTACAATAGCTCATCAGGCTTGTGTAGTGGGTCCTCTTCAGCACTCATACCTTTAATTTCTATTACATGGTTAACATTTCATTGGTAACTTTGTATTTTTATGTGCATGTGTTTGGCTTGCTTCACCATACTGTATTATCAGCCTATTGAGTGCAAGGATGTTCTATTTATTTCCGTATTCCCCTAAGATTGTTAGTTCTTTTATCTTCAAATAGAATGTTCTCAGTATATGCTTACTAAATTCATCCTAGTTCGGGAAATACTTTCTTATATATACTCCTTTTGAATGAGAAGATGAAAGTATCAGTGGGTAATTTATCAAAAGCCATGTAGCTGGGGGTGGAATTAGAACACCCAAACATCAGTGCTTAGGATATAAAGTATGTGGTTTAGTTCCCTGCATCCTTAAGAAATATATTCAGATGTCAGCAGTAGATAAATGTTAATAGAATAGATATAACTAAGCTGTCTGTATAAAGAGCTGTGTTTTAGAAAATTAGGCAAGCATATTCATTAGGTACTAAGGATTGGTGACTTGCCCATCATATCTGCAGTGAGGATAGGGAGCAATGCAAAGTGGTGATTTTAAGATTTGCAATTATCTACTTTACACATTCAACAGGTGAAAATGCATATTCCCCAGCATCAACAGGTGCTCAGAGCTGTACTGGCATTTCTGAAACTTTGAATGCAAAACATTCCTTTCAACTTGAGTTGGAAAGAGTAGGCAGCGAGAAACCACAGGGAGACTTTATGCAGGCAGTTGGTACTACTTGTTATATATTTTTTTTTTCTCCCCCATGGGAAATTTCTTTTATTATACTTACATTTGCCATGTAAAGTGACTTTTTCCAGGAGCAACAGAAAACCTGCCTGTGCCATAGCTGACATTTTTGGAGAGAACCATGATAGAAGGAGAGTAATATCTGTACTGGTATCTCTCCTTCCTTAGTCAGTTCAGGTAGATATATAGAAATAGGTAGTTTTTTAAAAGAGGCCAAACCAAAGATATTTGGTCTGAGCATTAATTTTTGTCAACAAGGCATTATTCTTTAGGGTTAGGGGGAACAATTGTCCCAGTTTTCCTAGGACAGAGAAGTGTTCTGGGACTGCCAGAGCTCTAAATTAACTACAGAAGTGATGGGTATGTCAGAAAAAGCTGGTCATGCTATTTAGGTAGCTCTTCTAAACTTTTAATAACTTCATTCTACTAATTAGGAGGGACCACCTGCCTAGTAAAGTACTAGAACTTGCTAAATATTTAGAATTAATCTGCCTTTGAGGGGCAATGTATTCTCCAAAAGCTGGTGATGAGGTGGGGATTAACAAATATTGGGGAACTGGCATAAGTAACTCTCGGCCAAAGAATGCATATTTATCTGTTGCTGAGTTTTTTTTCTCCCTGTTTCTCTTGGGTAAATTTCCCCTTCAGGCATCAGAGCTGAAAGAACAGTGTCACAGCAAGTGTGCTCAGCTCACCATGGACTTTTATTTCCTGAGTCTCACAGTTATTATAGGCACAGTAGCCACTTCATGCCACTGAATGCCTAAAGTTTTGTGGAGACGCCCTCAGGGACTTGGACTTGGGCTTCACAATAGATCCCCAAAGAGGTTGCAGCCCCTTGTCCTGACAAAGGAGCATCTGTTGAAGGCCTTTTGCCTGAAGTCATTCAATTCAGTGCTAGACCACTAGCTTGGCTCCTTTATATAGCCAGCTCCATTGTTCAAGGCATTTCTTGAAAGAGGAGTACACACGTTCTCTAACTTCCCTCATTTAGTTAATGCTGAAAATGTCTGGCCTAAAGTCTGTCACTATAAGATGGGTCACAATAACAAGAGAAACCTTATCTCTCACTTAAATTTGTATAGCTCTTCCTGGCTTTCTCTGTACTTGCCACAGAAGTAATTTCTTCTAATTCTTATCCAGATATAGGGAAAACAGCTATGATTATACATCGTGCTCATTGTATACATGATAAAATGTGCTTATTTCTCCAAGTCCATATGAGCTGGGTTATGATAAAAATTAGTTCAATGCTGGTTGATAAATTGGGTTATGATAAACTGGGTTATGATAAAAATTAGTTCAATGCTGGTTAATAAATTACAAGAATGGATTATTGAATGGTGTTTTCTTACTATTTGATATTCAGGTGGTTTCATAGTTGAAGTCAATAAAAATAGTGCTTGAGAAGGCAGATGAGTGGCTTGTTGCAAGTCTCTCAGCTCCAAGCCCTTTATAGAACAACACTACTTTATAGACCTTTTGTCTGGTCTAGTTCCATGCTCCTCAAAAAGGGATATGTGGCAGGGGACCATGAAGACACTGAAAAATATGTCGATGGTGGGTCTAACATAAAAAGGGTGGTGTTTCCTAATAACCGCATTATTGTTATGTTAAATCAACCAAGCACAGCTATGAAATAAAATGAAAGTTCACATGACATCATAATGTAGCATGGGAAACTCAAAGAACATTTAGCCTTATAGGGGCCTCTCTGCTTACCCATTCTACTTTCTCTGTTGTTTGGAGGTGGGGACTACTTCAGGGGATATTTTTTGGAGGATAGTTTAAAGGAACAGTTTAAGAATCATTGGTTCTAGTCTAATTCTGCCTCTTCCACTTGAATGCCAGATTCTATACCTCTCAAAAGATGTCCTGACCTTGATTGAGCTCATAGTATTTATCTTGTCTGTAATAGCAATATTGGCTATTCGACCAAAATAAAATAATTCAGTGATGACTTTTCTTCTTTATAGCTTAGGGTGAAATGAGACTACATTTAATCTTCTGCAGGTTTCAAATTAGAACACACTGCATAGTTAGCCTTCTGAGTTTCCATGATAAAAAGAAAATGTATCTAATGTTTACTGAATGCTCACTCTATGCCAAACACTTAGCTAAGCATTTCATATGCACTTGTTACAACTGCTATAATTTGCCTTTATTATTATCTAAATTTTGAAGATGAGCAAATCATAACCAAATTGCCCAAGATTACACAGGTAGTCAATGGCAGAACCGGGATTTCAAATCTGGGTAGCCTGAGTTTGAGCCCATGTTCCAGATCACTCTTTGTGTGGTTCTTCTTGCTGTTAAAGTTTATATATATGTATGTGTGTGTGTGTGTGTGTGTGTGTGTGTGTATATATTACTTTACGTTCTGGGATACATGTGCAGAATGTGCAGGTTTGTTACATAGGTACACATGTGCCCATGGTGGTTTGCTGCACCCATCAACTTGTCATCTACATTAGGTATTTCTCCTAATGCTATCCCTCCCCTAGTCCCCCACCCCCCAACAGGCCCTGTTGTGAGATGTTCCCCTCCCTGTGTTCTCATTGTTCAACTCCCACTTATGAGTGAGAACATAGGCTGTTTGGTTTTCTGTTCCTGTGTTAGTTTGTTGAGAATGAAGGTTTCCAGCTTCATCCATGTCCCTGCAAAGGACATGAACTCATCCTTTTTTTATGACTGCATAGTATTCCATGGTGTATGTGTGTCACATTTTCTTTATCCTGTCTATCATTGATGAACATTTGGTTTGGTTCCAAGTCTCTGCTATTTTGAACAATGCTGCAATAAACATATGTGTGCATGTGTCTTTATAGTAAAATGATTTATAATCCTTTGAGTATATACCCAATAATGAGATTTCTGGGTCATATGGTATTTCTGATTATAGATCCTTGAGTAATCACCATACTGTCTTCCACAATGGTTGAACTAATTTACACACCCACCAACAGTGTAAAAGCATTCCTATCTCTCCACATTCTCTCCAGTATCTGTTGTTTCCTAACTTTTTAATAATCTCCATTCTAACTGGCATGAGATGGTATCTCACTGTGGTTTCGATTTGCATGTCTCTAATGACCAGTGATGATGAGCTTTTTTTCATATGTTCGTTGGCCACGTAAATGTCTCTTTTGAGAAGTGTCTGTTCAGATCTTTTGTCCACTTTTTGATGGGATGTTTTCTTTTTTCTTGTAAATTTGTTTAAGTTCCTTGTAGATTCTGGATATTAGCCCTTTGTCAGATGGATAGATTGCAACAGTTGCTATAGAGTGGTGTTTGACTGATGAGCCCTGTTACTCTGATGGAAATTTTATGTG
Source organism: Theropithecus gelada (assembly GCF_003255815.1). Classification (NCBI taxonomy): domain Eukaryota; kingdom Metazoa; phylum Chordata; class Mammalia; order Primates; family Cercopithecidae; genus Theropithecus; species Theropithecus gelada. Next base: position 41,484,272 of record NC_037686.1, on the reverse strand, counting down.
CATATACATTCACTGTAAATCAACTAAGTAATAGTTATGTTCATTCATTCAAAGGTTTTAGAACCCTAACTATGTGCCAGGTTGCAGGGGTACAGATATGAGGAAGAAAAGCTCTCTTAGAGCAGCTCATAGTCTAGTGGTACAAATGGACATATAAGCAAAATATGAAACAACCAAATAATGTCAATATTTGACATTTATTTGACAATAAAACAGAATACAGTGCAGGAATACTTTACCACATGGACTTAGAATTTATATGGGGAATCGCGATGGTATAGTAACCGCAAAAAATTGTCCATCAAAACAGATTGATGTTGGTAGAGCACAACGAGCAGAGATAAGGATGAAAGTAGGATAAGTCCCAAGTGAATCTTTCAAACTCACTAGATAATTTTACTGGGCTCTTTGGAAACATTTAATTGCTAATTCCTATTAGTTTCTGAAATCAATTTCATTGACCAACCTCATCCCATGCCTCCAAGCAAAACTTCAAGTTAACGGTAGCATTTGTTTCTCATTAATTTATTTGGTTTTCTTAATGGCCAATTTGAAGGCTTATTAATAGTTAATATGTTTAGCAATGTAAACATTTGCATTAATAAAACAGATGCAAAATTACTGCCCCAGCCAACCACTGCCATGCTAAAGAGCCAGGAGACATAAACACTAGAAGAGTTGAAGTGAGCTTATCCTCAGAGGACGAATAATGTCCTTCCAGATTGTCTGATTCTCACATGATTGCTGTCTACACATCTATTTCAAAACTCATAGAAGATGTTGCAACACTAAGTTTGTGTTAGTTTTTTTTTCTTAAGATATAATTTTAAAACTGAAGTGTGTTCTTGTTTAACTGTTCCTCCCCTTATTTCAGGAATAGACTTACAACCACAAGTAGTCTATGACTTTCTTATGCTTACCTTTGGACAACTGACATTTTTGTAAACTGGCAACAATAAGCTACCTAATACATGCTGAATTTAGACTTTTACTCATCATTGGGAAACCATTTATTTATTTATTTATTTGGAGACAGAGTCTTGCTCTGTCATCCAGGCTGGAGTGCAGCTCACTGAGAACTCTGCCTCCTAGGATCAGGCAGTTCTCCTGCCTCAGCCTCCTGAGTGGCTGGGACTACAGGCATCTGTGAGCATGTGCGATTAATTTTTTATATTTTAGTAGAGATGATGTTTCACCATGTTACCCAGGGTAGTCTCAAAGCCCTGAGCTCAGGCCATGCACCCACCTCAACCTCCTAAAATGCTAAGATTACAGCCAGGAACCACTGTGGCCTGCTGGAAAACCATTTTCAAGCTATCTCCTAATGGTGTTGCTATTAGCCAACAGTTTATTTTAGGCAATATAACCTTCTTAGCCTATAGAAAGCCATTTATATATACTGTTTGAATATTGGAATATACTTATAAGAATGAGTGGAAAATGGGAGGCTAGTGCTTATACTAATGATAAAAAAGAAATGCAGTCTAATAAACATTGTTAATCACAGAAATAATTACATTTTACAAAAAATTGTAAAATTTTAATTTAATTGGGTGCCCATCTGACTTAGGTTGGTATATTAATCAGGATATGCTGTCGTAACAAGTGCAATCTCAATGAAGCTTTTTAATTGCTCATGTTACAGTAAAATGTGAGTCAGTAAGTATCTCTCTTTGTTCCATCTAGTGATTCAGAGATCCAGGCATCCTTCTCCTAGTGGCCCTGCATTACTGGGGCCTCACAGTCCTCTAGCAAATCCCCTGCCTCCAGATGCCAGATGAGTAAAACACCAGTTGGAGGAAGGAGAGCACACAGGAGATTTGAGGAGAAAGGCCTGGAAGTGGCACACATCATTTTTGATCATATTCTTTGGACAGATTTTACTCACATGGCAGAAGTACCTAGGAAGCATAGCTTGGTCTTATGCTCAAGAGAGGTAATACATGGGGTTTGTTGATTATAGGACATTGCCTGTGGCACAGTCAGTCAAATGTGTATTTGATTGTGAAGAAACAGATAAAAATAATATTTAGAAATGTATAAAATTCTGGAAATAGATGGGAAAAATTATCTTTAAGAGGAGAATATAACCAGGGATTTGACGGACTTTGGCACTTTAGGAATAGTCCTGATTCTCCTCCCACTGCTCCCTGGCTCAGTTAGATGTAGGTTTATTATGAGCTTATGCAAATATGCACAAAAGAACATTTTTAGTAGGACTGTAAATGCCTCCCCTTTTGCAGAAATTGGGTTCCAGAGAATTTAAAGAAGAGATATACATTGTGAACATTTTCCCTGCAAGACCTAGAATGTACCTGACAGCATTCAGCTTTCTGGTTCAATATCCTAGATTATTCAGGGTGACTTTTAGATCTCTTGTAACATTGAGGAAGAGATCTGAGTCTTTTCACTTAGTCTGTATACTCTGGGATCCATCAGATAAGTAGTCATGTCAGAGTAATGCCCACAGAGAGGCAGAAGTGGATTACAGAAGGATGACAGAAAACATTTTATTTGAGGGATTTCTAAGAACGTGGCCAATGGATGACTTTCAAATACGTAAGTCAGGAGACCCAGTGACTTCTTATACAAGTGTCCCATACAAGATTTTGTTTGCTAAATCTCCACACACAAAATAAACATTCCCCAGTGGGAGACAAAGTATCACATTTTCTGAGAGGTTTAAAACAATATTAAGCTGTGAATCATCTGTTGATCTGTTTAACACACTTATTGTCTCTAGAATTAAATGCTGAGGGCAGGGACTATAACTTTCAAATCAAATTTTGTATCACAAACACACTAAACATTAAAGAACTGCCCATTTGCAGTAACAGATAGGCGTAATCTGCTATAAGGCACTGAAAAAGAAGACACTCCACTAATGCAGACCTCAAAGTACTGAGGCAATCCTCAGTCTTCTTTTGGGGCAATAGATTATGTGAGTTCTAGTCTAATAACTATTCACACCCTGAGAATAGAATATCAACTCCTGGCTGGGCATGGTGGTTCATACCTGTAATGCTAGCACTTTGGGAGACTGAGGCAGAAGGATCACTTGAGGCAAGGAATTCAAGATTAGTCTGGGCAGCATAGCAATGCCCCATCTCTACATAACAAAAATTTAGGAAGGCATGGTGATACACACCTGTAGTCTCAGTTGCTCAGGAGGCTGAGGTGGGAGGATTGCTTAAGCCCAGGAGGCTAGGCTGCAGTGAGCTTCCAGCCTGGGCAACAGAGCAAGACTGTTTCTCAAAAAATATAAGTACATAAAACTCACTCGGCTGGCTGATTTCGTCTTTGATGTGCAAAAGAGAACACGTGTAGACCTTCTTCATCAGTGTGTCTCATTATGGAGGGTTATCATTTACGCTTCAGCATTTTGATTAGACTAAACAAATCATCTAAGAAAGATTACATTCTTTCGACCTAGGTAAATGTAAATGAAAACAACAACAGAAATTATTCTTCTTAAGAAATTTATTTCAGCAGCACCTAACTCTGGGTTATGGTGATAACTTGAAATATATTTCTAAGCTGAAATCCCTGCATGAGGGACAAGAAATTATATAGAGCTAAAGGAAGCAAACCTGTAGTAAATATACATCAGAGTAATGATGAAGAATGCAGCTTTCTCTCACAGGTACTTCTAAGTCCTGCGATCAGATAAGCCTTGCAGAGGCTTTTATAATCATGGACAAGACTAATAAAGAATGGGCATTCTCAATGGTTTTGGAATACTTTGTGTAACCTTACTGAACCTTGAATTCTCATTATTGTTTCCCTCATAGAAAAATGTTTGATATTCTGTCTTATGTGAAGGGTGGAAAACTGAAAAGGAGTCTCCAACACTGAAGTCAGTTTTCGCTGCCGAAGAATGACCTCATTGCTTCATGAGCCTGTGAGAACGGAGGGCGGAATCTTCTTGAAGTCCTCCTGAAGTTGCACCTAGTGGGGTTACATAAAGTATCCTGGCATCTTTATTAACTAAATTTTCATGCATACCATTTCCTAATTTCATGCTATGCTGCCTGGGTGCAACTTTGTACAAGAATGGATTTTGAGCAAGGTGTGATAGTCTCATAGGGCTCTTCCAGTCCAGTGAAATGAGTCAGAAGTGAGCTTCCTTTTGCCCTTAATAGACAAAACCTCCTATCGTCCTCTCCCCTTCCCCTTATGGTTCCTACTCCTGGGAGCCCCTGTCTCCCCCACAACCCAGCTTCCTTCCCTTTTCAGGCCCACCATCTGTGCTCACCTGACTTCTTTTATCCCATCAAAAGCAGTTAGTCTTAGCTCGTTTACTGTCAGTGATCTGCTTGACTGACCAAAGCTAATCTGATGGAGGAATATGCAGTGTTACTGTTGGAGTACATTTGTCTTTGCCATTTATTTCACTAATTCTTATTGCAGACTTACTCTGTGCTATTTTCAATGGGGTATCAAAATGAATAAGGAATAATTTATTTCCAAAATGCATTTTGTCCTCTAGAACTTAATATATGTTCTCTCTCTGTTAACACATTTGTATATCCAAGGCCCTTAAGGCCAGCAGCAGTGGCTCATGCCTGCTATCTCAGCTACTCCAGAGGCTGAGGCAGGATGATCACTTGAGACCAGGAGTTCAAGACCAGCTTGGACAACAAACGTAACTGTGTGTCTACAAAAACCATTTAAAAATTAGCTGGGTAAGGTGGCATGAGCCTGTAGTCCCAGCTACTTGGGAGTCTATGAGGTGGGAGGATCCCTTGAGCCAAGGAGTTGAGGCTACAATCAACTATGATTGTGCCACTATACTCCAGCCTGGGTGTCAGAGCAAGGCTTTGCCTCTAAAATAAAATAAATTAAAGACCCTTAATTTCATAGAGCCTTAAACAAAAGGAACAAAGAGTATTTCGAATTTCAGACAGAGCTAATATTTCTGAAAATTTTATTTAGGAACGTTCATTACTGGTAGGCAAACAAAGGTTTGGAAAAACACAAAGTTTGTTTTCAAAATTACCTGTTGATTGAAATCCACTCAATGTTTTCATTATTTTTAAAAGCTGATTTCTGCTTGCTCATGGTTTAGCGGAAAGGACACTGAAGTAGGGGTCAAAACAGGCAGTCTCTGGTCTCTGCTGCCAGGTTTGTGGCTGCCAAAGCTCCCAGCCATTCATTCATTCTAAAACCTCACATCTTACAGGAAAAGCAGGACAAAGTGGCCTTCTATGTTGCTTCTCCAGTTAAAACTCTAGGATTCTAAACAATTGTTTGATGGCACTGGTCTCTCAAGTCAATTGGCATCTCCAATGATCTGTTACCTTCCTCCATTTCTAACTCAAGGTCACCATATTAATCTGTTCTCATGCTGCTAATAAAAACATACCAGAGACTGGGTAATTTACAAAGGAAAGAAGTTTAATTGACTCAAAGTTCTGCAGGACTGGGAAGGCCTCAGGAAACTTACAATCATAGTGGAAGGGGAAGCAAATACATCCTTCTTCACATGGCAGGAAGAAGGAGCAGATTGAGTGCCCAAAGGGAAGCCCCTTATGAAACCATCAGATCTCGTAAGAACTAACTCATGATCATGAGAACCGGGTGGGGGAAACTGCCCCCATGATTCGATTATCTCCACCTGGTCCCTCCCATAACATGTGGGGATTATGGGAACTACAATTCAAGATGAGATTTGGGTTGGGACACAGCCAAAACATATTAGTCACTTTACTTTCCCTCAAGACCTTTGTTTTATTCCTCAGCAGAGTCATTGATTGTGGTCCTCGACTCAATTCTTCCTATCAGTGACTCTTGAAATGGTGATAATGGAAACTTCACCAAAGCCCCTTCTACCTTCCTCTCTGACATCCCCAGGAGCATCAGTGACCCTGAACTCCACTTATAGGTCACTTTTTTTTTTTTTTTTTTTTTTACTGTTCCTTCTTCCAAGGCAAACTTTTTTTTTAATTAATCAAGTGATATAATGCTGCTGAAAACTGCAATGTCTGTAAGGTTTTTAAGGATAAACCATATTGAACCTTCAGAATGGCTGACAACTGAACCCTACCTCAAGCTACATGAACAACTTAAGCGGGAAAGAAATCTCTTCAGTTTTCCATACATAACTGTAACAGGCTTATCAGAGAGACAGAGAGAGAGAGAGAGAAAGAGAGAGAGGAAGAAGAAGAAGAAGAAGGAGAAGGAGAAGGAGAAGGAGAAGAAAAGTAGAAAAGAAGAAAAGAAGAAGGAGAAGGAGAAAGAGAAGAGGAAGAGAAAAGCAATTCATACACCATTACCACACTGGTTTAAAGGTGGAGGGGAAGTCGGGGGAGAAGGAGACTGTTATTGGTGGCAGAGACGTTAGAGGCCTTATAAGACTCATTAAAAGAGGGATAAAGGAAAAAAATCCAGGATTCCAAATTAGCCAACTTTTCATGCTTCCCCTCTGCCTTCTCCAAGTCTCATTTGCTGATTTCAAGCCTGTCAGAGGCATCAGTTGAAGGCTTCAAGCTTGAGATAATAATGGATTTAAAATGGCAGGCTATGTGGTCTTTCTGCCTGGTGATGAAAGCAGAAACTTCTGTCATGGACTGAACTCATTGAGGTTGTGACTTCATCTGTCCCTGCAACTGCAGGAGGCCACAGCCTCCATTCTGAACAGTGATTCCTGTAGAGCTGCAGGATTTTATAGGTGAGAAAATGGAGGACTGGAAAAGTAAGGAAAATTTTCCCAGATTATAGAACTTGTTAGAGACAGACCCAGGAAAAGAATTCAGATCTCTTCCCCTCCATCTGGTTCCTTCTGTATCAGAATGGTTTTCTGTCTCAGAGAGCCCAGGGGAAAGACTTTCTCCTTTATGGAGGACAGTGAAATGGGGCCCCCAACACTGGTTATCTTTAGACCATTATTTAGTGGACTTCACCATTTAATCTTTAACATCTCATTCCCTAAATTGTCTAAAGTTTTGGAAAGTAAATCACTCCTCTGATATTAGTTTTTCTTTGGGGCTTCTTCAATTTGTGTAAGAAAACACAGATAAGTTATGTGAGCACTGATCATAATTTCAGTCATCATGATCTCAACTTCCTACCCCCACATTGACAAGTGAAGAGTCTGACATCTAATCATTGAAATTCTGAGTAGAAACCCAGGAAATGTTTCATCTATCAGCCTTTTACTTTCTTCATGTCTAGAGATAGATAATACTTAAGCAACTTTATGGGGATTTTTAAAGCTCTTTCTACTAACTTCCAGATGGAAAATAGAATGTTTTTTTAAAACACTCAAATTCAGTAGGCACTGTCAGGGTAAAGCTAATATGAAAATAACTACTTGTAAGAAAATAAACACGGAGCTCCAATAGTGGCAGAAAATAATGTGTACAATGTGGATAATAAATAATACCATTAAATTCTTGTATCATTCCCGCTTTCTGTCAAGATAAAAAATGTGATATTTATTGCTTGGCCCATAATTACTTTTATGCTTGAAACAGGAAGGAATGGAGTTGATGATACAGGAAGGTATTAGTCAAGTGTCTTTTTCTATGGGGATGGGGGACGGGGAGCGTTTTTATTTAAAGGCAAAGTGAGTTCTTCTCATCAGCGTCTCCTTTCTACCAACCACCCAAGACAGAAAGGGTTTTTTGCCATTTCAGCTATTAGAAGTGATTGATTCTCTGTCATACCTTTCTGAGCTGTGTGGTTGTGGTGAATATAAAAGAGGAAAGGGGGAAGGAGAGGGGGACCAATATTAAGTACAGGCATGAAGAACAAGGGATAGATTATTAGCTTACAGTAATAATGATGAGTTTCTCAAAACAACACTTTTTGCCTGGTTATATAGATTATTTGCTATTACCCCAGAAACTCAGATCTTGATTTCAATCAGAATTTCAACCTCCACCTGCTCCCATTCCAACTCTACTCCATCTTCTTAACCTTATATGCTTTGAAGAAAATCTTTTGAAATAATTTCACCAAGAAGATTAGTTCTTTTCCAGATAACAGCTGCATGCACTATTTTGGAAAGAACTTTGATACCATCTTCAAACATTTGAATCCTGAAACAACTGAAGCAAAGCTCCAGAGGTAGATACAGCCAGCAGTCTCACTAAAATCAGCTTCTTTACCTACAGCACAGGCTCAATGAAAATCAAAATCTGTCCTCCGTGAATTTCAAGGCTAAAAATAAGGTACTTGTAGCTTCAGCACCTGAGGGCTTAAATCACATTTTATATTCCATAAATGTGGCCACATTGTCTCTTTTCCCTTTTGTTCTTTTTCATTTCTGACAGAAAGCATTTGAAGTTTTATTTCAAATCACCTGGCTGTCGGCATAATGAACCTTAGATTTAGATTTGCGATTGTTTAGGGGCATGTGTGTGTTTGTGTGTGCATTCGTGTGAGCGTTTAATTAAACGGATGTGAAATGCTGTCTGAGCCGAAGGCAGTAATTTTTCTTCTACTCATTTAATGTTGCACAGATTATGGCAAGCTTTTTTTGTATAATCTGTCATATAATACCACTGCCTTTTAAGCATGCTGGTCTAGTCAAAGCATTCATTTAGATGGGAATAAAAGTTTAATTACTTTCTTTCACCTTTACACATTTGTTACAAATTAATGTGGTGTCTCTAAGATACTGCCTTGAATGAACAAGATTCCCATTCTAGTGAGAGGTCTAGTTCTAAGGAGCTGTGTGTGACTCTGGAGAAGTCACTGTCTGCAATAGTCAGGATAGGCTAACTGCTACCAAAAAAAATCTTGCAATTGAATTCTATTTATTGTTCAAGTAAGACTTAAATTTGGATTGTAAGATGAGATGCAAGGGAATTTTATTGGGCATCACTTATGAGTGCTTTGGTAAAACAATAGGGGAGTTAAGCTGAAAGTGTAGTATTAGAAGATTGGCTCCTCTGTCTTAGTTGTATGCAACGCAAATGCAATTTAACAGGGAGCTTATAAAGCAATGATATGCAAGGCAGCCAGTGCAACACCGAGCCATGGGAAAGACCACCAGCATCTTGGCCTCAAAAACCAGAACCAGGCATTTGTGTGACATTAGGGTTTTCATCCTCTGGCTGCTCCCTCTGCAGGACAGATTCATTTTCTCTCACTGTGGGTCAGCTTTTTCTACCATGTTATTATGTAGAGACATGGTAGTGATGGCTTGATTTATGTATCATCAATCTCTATCTTCTGGGAAAGAATGGACTTGAGTGTGGGAGCCGCCATTCTCTGCCTCATGTGAAGAGATTGGATTCTGATATGGTTGAGTGTGGTGCACCAAAGCCATCAACACGAGCCAAGACACAGGGTTGCCCTATAGTCACATAAGGGATGATTTAGGAGGTATGTGAGTGGAGGGGAGGGTAGCATCATTTTATTCTTTCCCATCTGAATTACCATCTTCCTGACAGAATGCCAAAGGTAAACAGTGTGAAAATTGTCAGAAGCAAAATGAAGTCACTTGTGTCAAACTCTGACAAAATAGGGTCAGAGAAGGCCATGAAGTGAGTGTTCTCATGCATGATTTGCCTGGTAACAGGAACTTCTACAAGAAATTTTCCCAAACCATAGCTTTCTACAGGAGTCACACAAGGGCTGCAGGCCCCACAAGGACAGACAGCTGCAGATGCAGAACACTCACCGGACACCCGTTCTCACAAACTCATTTCCAAACTGCAGGGGCCTAACCCTCACTCTAAGACCACAGGTTCTATTGAGCAACTCCTAATGCTCGACAATCACTACTCTTCAGCTCTTGCGAGGCACTGTGAGTACCAATAAGTTTGATTTCAAAACAGCTTGCATAACCTCCTCTTTCCCCAATAAATCCTAACTTTTTACTTTGTTCTCCTGATATACCAGAGGCCATGCTAATCTCTCTCTCTATATATGTATGTATGTGTGTATATATGTGTGTGTGTGTGTATATATATATATTTTGAGACAGAGTCTTTCTCTGTCACCCAGGTGGGCAGTGTCAAAAACGTGGCTCACTGCAGCCTCAAACTCCTGAGCTCAAGTGATCCTCCTGCCTCAGCTTCCTTTGTAGCTGGGACTACATGCATGCACCACCATACCCCACTAATTTTTTTATGTTTAGTAGAGATGAAGTCTCCCTTTGTTCCCCAGGCTGCTGTCGAACTTCTGGGCTCAAGCGATCCTCCTACCTTGGCCTCATAAAGTATTGGAATTATAAGAGTGAGCCACCATGCCCGGTCCCTGGTCTATATGTATGTCCTGGGTTACAATCTTACTTTGTATATATTATTTTTAAATGAAATGTTTTACTTAGAGATTCATTTCTATTTTTTATGTTGACACCAGTACCCTATGGTTGTGCCCTCAGTAGGAATTATCCTATACTATCAACATTATCTTTCTCCCTCTCTTATATCAAATGTGTCTTTTCGTGTATTTTCTTTGACCTAGCTCCTCATATCTATGTTCTCTGCTAGGTTGATCTGATAAACGAATCCCTGCTGAAGGGTTTATGGGTAATTGTGATTTAAGGAGTTAATCTTCTCATGGGTGCATTTCACACAAGTCTCCAATATCTGTAATTGTAAAGGAATGTTCAGTGTTTACTGGGCACTTATTACGTGCAAATATTAGGCTATTCTGTCATTTCTATAAAGAAATATCTGAGACTGAGTGAATTATAAAGAAAAAAGGCTTTAGTGGCTCATGAGTCTGCAGGCTGTACAGGAAGCATGGTGTCGGCATCTACTCAACTTCTGGGGAAGCCTCAGGAAACTTACAATCCTGGCAGAAAGTCATGGGGGAGCAGGTGCATAACATAGCCACAGCAGGAGCAGGAGATCTCATCAGGGGAGATGTCACACACTTTTAAATGACCAGATGTCAAGAAAACTCACTCATTATCATGAGGAGAGCATGAAAGGGATGGGGCTAAAACACTGATGAGAAATCCATCTCCATGATCCAGTCACTTCGCACCAGGTCCCACCTCCAACATTGGGGATTACCATTCAACAAGAGATTTGGGTGGGGACACAGATTCAAACCATATCAGGCATTGTGCTAGATGATATGGGTAATACCATGTCAATTGAGAAATGGCTCTGCCAGCATGGGAATGAAACTTGTTGCCTTTGGCATTCAATTGCTAAAATGTTCACCTTTTCCAGCTGAGAGGTGTTATCTTTGGACAAGTTAGTTACATTGTTTAGAAAGGTGGGTATAATAGTAACTACCTCATAGAGTTGTTTGTGAAAGTTAAATGATATGTAGAGATATGTACAGTGTATATTAGTACAGCAACTGGCTCATTGTAAAGGGCCATTGCTTCTTATCTTTTAAATACTTAAGCACATATACATTTTCTCTTCTTAAGAGGATGAATTTAATCTATCTTTTTAAGCCATATTTCTAAAGTGACCTTTTGTGTTACTGCCTGTTAGAAAAATCACTTACCACTAAAGACATATTTCACTAGCTTGAAGAATTTAACTTAGCACTGTGGAAACATTTTGTTCATATTCCCTTGGTCGTTAATTTGAAGTTTTCATCTGTAGCCTGTAGTTGGTTTATGAATGGTTTGGGAATGTCTTTGGACAATTAAAGCTACTAGGACATCTATAAAATGTATATACCAGTGTCCCTGGTCTCTCTCTCTCTCTCTCTCTCTCTCTTTTCCTTCTCTCTCTCTGTCTTCTCTCTCTCTCTGTCTTCTCTCTCTCTCTCTCTCGTATCCCTTCCTCCATCCCTCCCTCCCTGTCTCCCTTCCTCTCACTCTCTAAGTTCTAAGTTCTATTTCAAATGGTGCTCTTTTCCTTACACACTAATTCTGTACCAACATGGCTAGAATAAAAAGAAAATCAATAAGGAAAATGAAGACTTCCCACAGTCAATCTCAGAAGACAATTTATTTTTTTCTGTCTCTTGGGTTGTGAGCTCTGTTTTAACCATACTAAGAGAAGTATTTCATAGAGGACTTCTGCTCTCAGTCCCATGCTATTTTTTGATTGGTAGCAAACTATATCCTGACAGTAGACCCTCCTACTAGTCCTAAGTAAATGATAACATTTATAGAGCATCAATCCTATGTACACCCTCTATATAGTTCTCTTCACAACACAGTCATATTTATTATTAACCCCTAAGACTCAGAATGATGAAGGAATTTGTACAAAGTTTCACAGTCTGTGAGTATAAGAACTGACATTTGGAACTGGGTTAGCTTAAATCTAAAGGACTTTCTCTTTCTCTTCCACCATTTTTACTATTCAAGATTATATTAGCCTAATATTCCAGAAAGAAAAAACAAACATACTGCTAAATAATTCATTAAATAAGATCAGGGGATAGATCTACATACTTTGGTTATCTACTTATTTTTAAAAAGTTTTGGCTTAAAGTGAGGATTATTTTCTTGTTTCTGGACATTATTAAAGTGAGATAAGCAATAAAACTGAACTGTGAATGGCCATGTATACTCCCTTGAACATGCATTTTCTTCAATGAGAAAGATCTTCTTATGAGGTCTGAATTCTCACATTTATAAGCAAACCTGTTCCTTAGAAGTGCGTTGGTAGAGAACCAGGGCACTGGATCTATCAACACAGGTCTCCCTTTGCGTTTCTCCATGCCACTTTGTATAAAAACAGTGGTAAAATTAATAGCACCAATCTCATAAGCTTGTAAGAAACAAATGAGTGAATGCATTTGCAGAGCAATTAGAACAGTACCTTGTTAAATACTCATAAAATATTAACTGTTTCAATTATTAGAAATGCAAGAAAGGTATCTTTGAGTTTTCTGGCTGAATTTGCCCTTTTGGCAGCCGTAGATCTAAAGGATCTATAGTTTTTGAAGCTGCAATAATTTAATGTTATTTGGATCTCTTCCCTGTCATCCAAATTAGCCAATTCCCTATGGTATTTGAGATTTGAATGTACCCCTCAATTTTTTTTAAACAATCAAATTCTAAACTCTAGGCCTCTTTTTCATTTGCCTGTTTTGAGAAGTCCAAGTATTTAGGAACATCTCTTTAAAATTACTAAGAGTAATTTATTTCCCTTTCCAACATTTCTTTCACAATGTACATCTTAGAGATTAAATGAAAAAATCTATTACTTTTAACAAAGATGTCCTTGAATACCTCATCTGCTCATTTCATTTATAATGGAGATAATTTTTATGTGTAAACTCAGGCACAACTAAAGAAAGCAAACATACTTATTGAGGTTTAAATATTTTACTTCATTTTTCATGCAAATTAATTTCTTCAAATTCTTAAACTTTCTTAGGCTTAAACAAGTGTTGGTTCAACCCATGGGAGTGAAGTGTTGACACAAGAATGCAAATATTGTAGAGTTGCGTGCCAGCCTGGCGCATGTGGCTGCAAGGCTGTATTCCTTTTCCTTTTGGGCTCACACAGTTGGCCACCTTCTGGCTGTCACCTGCAGTCCTGGGAGTGGTGCTTTCCACCTTACAACATTTGCTATTTAGTCTACCAAGGGTAGGTGAGACTGCGATTTTACCTGGCCAGGGAAACTTACGTTCCCTCTATTGCTGTACTACCCACCAACCCCCGCCCTACTCACAGATTTATTCTGATTTTGAGGCAAAGACTCAACACCAAAAAAACTGCATAGATACAACTTTCATCTTCTGATGGAGTATTTCCAGCAGTTTTTTTATTTTTTTATTTTTTTTTTTTAACCAAGGTTATGTGCATACGTAAAGCGTCTACTAGTTCTACAGGTTTGTTAAACAGTCTGTCCAGATTCCCTTCCTGATGTTTTCTAAGAAATGCTGAGGTTAATGTTGGAACTCTAACAGTGATGACTTAGGTTCCAGATCTGGCTCTGACACTGTCTGTTGTGTACATTGCCTCAATGTCCTCATCAGCAAAATGGGGATAATAACAACTCCCCATGAGATCGTTTTGAAGAAAAATAAATGAGTAAATTATCAAAAAGATCCAAAATGTACTATCATGTATTACTAAAATTAAACTTTAAATTTACATTTATTTTATTAAATATTAAGTACGTTATTAAATTATTAAAAAATATATTGTTACTTTCCAGAAGATCCATTTGATATTTCCTACCATATCACTAACATGCTTAGTGTTTTAGTCAACTTTCAGTGTTAGGGATTTAGTTTTATGCAAAAGGAGGCTTTTGCTCATTCCCCACTTTTGCCCTGCCGTATCTACCCACCCACCCATATGCAACACATATTACCCACCCAGCTGCACACCACACAACCACCTGCACTTGCACACACACTCACTTCCACCCCAATCCTCCTAATAGAGTTGTATCATAATTTTGATTAGAACAATACTCACTATTTACATTACTATGCCTCTGTACTAATATTTATTTACTTTTTCATTCTAAATTGTATTTGCTTAATTACCTATGTACCTCACCCCAAATTATTTGCCAGTTCCCTAAATCTCCTTTCGCAACATCAATTGTCACCAGGTAGGAGTCTATTAATGTCATAGTCTTAGCTCAAGCTACAACAAATTACCAAATACTGTATGGTATAAACAACAAACATGTACTTCTCTAAGTTCTCCTGTCTGTGAAGTCCAAGATCAAAGTGCTGGCAGATACAGTGTCTGATGAGGGCCGTTTCTGTTTTTGCAGATGGCCTTCTCCTTGTATCCTCACATGGTAGAAAGGGAGCAAGACAGCTCTCCGGGGTCCCTTTTATAAAGTCCTTTTTATAAGGACACTAATTCCATTTATGAGGTTTCCACCTTCACAACTTAGTGACCTCTCAAAGGCTCTACCTCTTAATCCCATCACATTTGGGGTTAGAATTTCAATATATGAATTTTGGAACTACATAGATATTCAGTCCAAAACAGTCATCTTGAAGATTTATCTTCCAGAGCCAATTCCTAACTTGCTGAAGTTATCATCTTGTGATCTCTCTTCACCTCCATCCTAATGATTCTCTTTACCCCTTTCCTATGTTGGATGTCTCATTTTCCATATCCCCTTGTATTAGGGCTACTGCCCTAGGGCTGCTTTAACAGATTATGATAAGCTTGGGTACTAAAAACCATTAAAATTTATTCATTTTCAGCCATGGAGACCAGCAGCCTCAAATGGAGGTGATAGCATGCTCTCCCCATGAAGGCTCTGGGGATAATCCTCCTTTGCCTCTTGCAGCTTTTGGTGACTCCAGACATGCTGTGGCTTGCTGTTATATAACTCTAACTTCTAGCTCCCTCTTCCTATGGTCTTCTCTCCTGTATCTCTGTGAAATCTGCCTCTGTCTTCCTCTAATGAGGACACGTGTCATTGGATTTAGGGTAACACCTAAATCCAGGATGACCTCATCGCAAGCCTCTTAATTAC
Source organism: Theropithecus gelada (assembly GCF_003255815.1). Classification (NCBI taxonomy): domain Eukaryota; kingdom Metazoa; phylum Chordata; class Mammalia; order Primates; family Cercopithecidae; genus Theropithecus; species Theropithecus gelada. The sequence goes on along the minus strand of NC_037686.1, from coordinate 41,468,934 downwards.
ATATGCAATGACTCTTTTCCAAATAAGGTCACTTTCTCAGGTCTAGGGTGGACATAGCTGTTGGAGGGTCATGCAGCCCACTATATCTTTATCTTCTATTCTCATTTTACTTCTTCAGTTTGGTAGAACACTTTCTCCAGTAGCTGGAGAAAAATTTAGCTTCCACCTTTTTAATGGAAAAAAATGCAAGGTAAATTTTCTGAAACATCACGTGTCCAAAATGTCTTTATTCTATTTATAAATATTATTAACAATTTGTCTTGAAATAGACTTCTAGGTTGGAAATAATACTTCTTGAACGTTTTGAAGACATTACATTCTTGTCTAGCTTAAACTAGTCTAAAGCAATTTTCATGTCATATCCTTTTTATGTGATCTTTTCCCTCTCTGAAGTCTTGTAAATTCTTTGTGCCTCAGTTCGTCAGTGTTTTTAGAATCATGTAAGTGCTTTCAAACTAATTGTACTAGGCTTTTCCTGGGTTTCTCAATCTGGAAAATCATACTTCTCAGTTCTGTGAAATTTTTTTTTCAATTAATTTGTTGATGACTTTCTCTGTTGTTCTGGTCTCTCTTTCTGGAGCTCCTATGCTTCAAATATTGGGTTTTCTAGTATGGTTCTGCTTTTATAATCTTTTTCTCATCTGTTTACTATTCTTTGATCTTTGTGAACTATTTTCTGAGAGATCTCTTAGGTTTTTTTCTAGCTATTTCTGTTACCATATGTTTTTCATATCTAAGAGCTCTTTTTGTTCTCTGAGTATTCCATTTTTATAGCATTATGCTCTGGGAAAAAATAATACTGATTTTAATTTTATTTTGCTTTGACTTTTCCTCCCCACCTTAAACTTATGTGAATGGGCTAGGAAATAGGAATCAAACAACCTTATGACCATATACCTCCTGGCAATGGGACATTTTCTTTTTGTTTAAAACTGCATTCTATTTTCACCATCCTGCTCAAAGGTGATTTATCAAGACCATCCTACTCAGTCTGCTCATTCTTGGAGTATGGTAGAACTTTGCCTGAGTCTCATTGAGGTTCAGGGCAGAGAGACATTTACTTTTGGTTGGTCATATCTCCTCTGGCCATGATTTTCCATTTTATCATATCTGTTTTGCCTGAAGGGAGAGGCGGAAACTGTCATAAGCCCCAATCCCTACTTCAGGAGGAACTCTATCATTCTTACTATTTTCCCATTCAGCATGCCTTGGTCAGCTTCTGATTTTGTACAGTTTAGTAGAAAAATCAATGAACTGTGAATCAGACACATAGAAATTGGTCAAATTCTGTTATTAATAATCTTTGAGGTTGGAGTGCAAGCTCCTCTAGGTGTCAGTTTTCCTCATCTGTAAGATGGAAGGAGTAGTACTAAACTGGAAGTGTCTGAGCTCAGCTAGGTACCAGTTCTTCTATAGAAGTGCCTAAACAGATTGCTACCAAGAGCAAAAAGAAATTGAGTGGCTTGCTGCACCTATCAAACCACCGTGGCACAAGAATACCTATGTATCAAACCTGCATATGTCTCCCAGAACCTATAGTAAAATTTTTTAAAAAGGAAAAAAAAAATAGAAATTGAGTGACTCTCACTCCCTTCTCTCTCCAGCCACAGAAGGACACTTTTATCCGTTTCTACCTAAGGACCTAAAACCTTTGTTGTCTGATTAATACTTTTCTGGAGACCAGGCTTTCCTGTCCAAGAAAACTGTTTTAAAAGTATCTGGTCTCAGTGGCTTCAATGTTTCTGTCCCTAAATTCTGTGATTTGATATGATACTTTTGTCTTCTTGCCTTTAAGACTTGGAGCATCAAGGACCCACATGATGACTGCTGATCCATAGCATTTATGAGTACACCAACAATCTCTTTCATAACATGACATGTGGTTTCTTCTGTAGTTCTGGAACTGGACTGTGTATGGTGCTGCAGAGTCTTGACAATCGGCTTAAATTAATAAAGAAATATGGTAACAGCCAGGAGGTCCCACATTGAAGGCTTCAAAAAGATTATAATGGTTCCAACAGCATAGAAATTGTTCTTAACTTCTTAAAAACCATAGTATACCTCAGCAGGCAGATACTTGCAGATTAATAATCACTTTACAGCACTGTTGGAGATCAGTTATCCATCATCGCAATATGGACTATATTGCCGGAGAGAATTTTAGGAGGTTTGAATGCAGAATGCACTGCAAATGCAGCACTAAAAGAGTTATTTCTTCCATCTTATGAAATGTATTTTTGTCTAGCAGATAAATTGTATCATTAGACATTTTTATGCACTGTCTGGCTGTGTACTGGCATCAACAGCTTTTACCTGCTCCCCACCCCATTTACAAAATACAAGAAAGCAAATGGCAACTCTTCTTGAGTACCAGGAGACCTGTTGTACAAGTATTATGACTGTTGCATTTGGTATATTTTATTATATTCCAGTGTAATTTCCAGAATAAATTAAGGTGTTAACAAATAACTAGAGTTCAAAGGGTAGAAAACATTGTTTCAATGACAGAAAGAGAATATAGTTAAACATGCAAAGCAACCTCTTTTAAATTCAAAGAATAATTCAACAGTGGAATATGATCTGTGAAATTAATCAAAAATAAAATAGATAATTTTTATTTGAAAAATATTTTTAGATTATAAATGTCATATAATTTTATGATAAAAAGCAAGCATGGAAAAAGGAAAACAAAGACACTAGTATGTTGCTATCCTTTCGCAGCTGATATTTATTTATTTTATTTTATTTTATTTTGAGAGACAGGGTGTCATTCTGTCACCCAGGCTTGACAGCATTGGTACAATCATAGCTCACTGTAACCTTGAACTCCTAGTCTCAAGAGAGTCTCCCACCACAGCCTCCCGAGTAACGATATTTATTTTATCACCTTATTTTTCAAGATTATAGATACAGTTTAGATCAGAATATTTTAATCTTTAGCAAGCATCAGTATCACCTGCAAGACTTCCTAAAGCCAGATGAAGAGCGTTTGATGGTTCCTGATTCAGAACCCTGGCCAGGGTTTAGAATCAGGTCTTCAAGATGGTCCAGTTTACAACATGATCCAGCTAATACCGTCGTGTCTACTGACCAGTCATTTGAGTAGTAGGGATAGAGTTCAGGGACATAGATTCCTGAACGGCTAGACTTGATAAACACCTTATATCCTCCAACTGATTTCACAAAATAGAAAGCAGCTTATTTATACCAACTAGTCAAATGAATTCATATTACTTGCTGTAACAGATTGTGTGATAGCAAAGAAACAAACGATCACTGAAGAGATTTGTTTCTCTTCTGATCAACAAAGATGGATAACCTATTATGCTGCCATACAAACCAGGAAGAACACTTATAGCCCAGGAAAATTTCTCCCTGGCTCATTTTCTTTCATCGCCATGTTTTACTCATCGTAAAGATAGAGTATGAACCACAAATCTGTGAGTCTTATATCTGTTAATTATTGACTAAGAGAAAGCTTTATGGCAAATGGTGGGTTTCAGCTTTAATAAATAATGGGGTTGATTCTGCCCAATGACAGATGTGTGTAATTCTCATTAAAATCAGTGGCAGCTACACAAGTGAATCAAAGCAAAATGGTGTCTTTTACAGAATGTTCTGATTTTGTAAATTATTCACTCTCTCTCAAACATATGAGACATATGCTATTGTTCTCTGTAGGGAATAAGAAAAAATATTTTAGGCAGGATGTGGTTTCAAATTTTAGACTTAGAATGTGCAACTAAGAAAAGATATAAAATGTTTTTTACCCACAGTCTTTAAATAAAACTGAGTTAATAATCGTTTTTGAAGATGCTTCTAGATACCGTGGAATGGGAAGTGTTGAAAATGCTTCCAGTGCTGTGGACGGGGAGGGTTGGCGGATAACTGTATAGATACCTGCTTGTCTCTGGATTTTCCAAATATCAGGTTAGTCTAGCAGTCTTTGCCAAACTGTGGCAACAATCAATAGTATCACAACCAGTGACTAAGAAATATAAAGGGCATCTCATTATTGTAAAACACAGATGCAACCAGAAGGGCTCAAAGGTGTTAAAAATTAAGCAATGAGTTAGGAGACTGTTAAGCTGAACTCGGGTCTTTGTTCTGTCATTGAGATACTCAGTACCTACAAGGGCTTCAGTTAACACATCTATAAAATAGAGAAAATACTATCTGTTCATTCTGCCTGCCTGGGATGCTGTAATTAACAATAATGAAAAACTGTTGAAATAATGAAAAGCACTAAATTAATTAGAAGAATAAACATCAGGGGAAGTAGACTGGGCACGGTGGCTCATGCCTGTAATCCCAGCATTTTGGGAGGCTGAGGTGGGCAGACCACCTGAGGTCAGGAGTTCAAGACTAGCCTGGCCAACATGGTGAAACCCTCATCTCTACTAAATACAAAAATTAGCCAGGTGTGGTAGCTCACGGCCTGTAGTACTCACGGTGGTAGCTCACGGCCTGTAGCTACTGGGGAGGCTGAGGCACGAGAATCGCTTGAACCCAGGAGGCGGAGGTTGCAATGAGCTGAGATTGTGCCACTGCACTCCAGCCTAGGCGATAGAGTGAGTCTCCAACTCAAAAAAAAAAAAAAAAAAAAAAAAAATGTTGGAGGAAGCATGCTAATCCCCACTGCAGCAGCTCTTTGACAAATACACCTGGACTCTCTGATCACCAGGATAATTGGAATGAGTCTCTTTCAAGATATTCAATCTTTTGGTGCCTGAGATCTTTCCTAACCCACAGATTTAAGATGGCAAAGTATGTCATATGATCAATTGTCCCCATCCCAACCAAATGTTCCCCTAATTCTTGGTCAGCAATGCATCTGCATAGGTTTGGGAGAAAGAGAAAGAAGCACTTTAAAAGGAAAGAAATGAAAGGATGTTTTGTGTTTATTCTTGGTTGTTTCGTTCCACCACCGTTTTGTTTTCCCAGAATTATTCCTCATTTTTTGCAGACTCTTCTTTGATTAGCTACATATCTTAAGATACTCCAATAGTCTTTAATTATCTGCAGTTCCAAATATAAATTTTAACTGAAAATTGTTGATTAAATACAATTTAATGATTAAAAAAAAAAAACTTCCAACGTTAATGAATTTATAGCACTTGAGAAGAATGTGGAAACAAAGTAACTGGGTTTCTTCCTCCAATACTAATGTGCTTGGGTATACCATTAGGATACTGTCTGAGGTAGGAATGTATGATGGGGAAATAGAATATTCAGTGGCTTGAGCACTTGTGTTGGTGTAGGAAAACCTATAGGTAGAAAGGAGAGAGAAAATGCATAAATGAAACTAGATCTGACTGCTGCCTTGTCATTTCTCTAGAGATCTTCTTGTGAACATTGACTACTGTTTAATCTGTAGGACCTTCCAAGCTTTTCTAAAATGTGTAAAAGTCTCCCCCTGTAGACACCAAGACCTGATTATTTAAATGCAATGTTTCAAGCTACATCGCAACCACCTGCCACATCTTGCTGTTTCTAGGCAGGAGGCATCTATAAGGCTGTTTCATTAGAGCAAGAGACTTGGGATCAAATAAGTTCATTGTGTTCTCTGCATGCCCTAAATGTGAAAAGAATATCCACCATAAATTTGATGTCAGAGATTTGGTTCCATATAGAGCAAATTTGGAAAAGAGGAGTTTTGTAACATAACTTCAACAAACCACCTTTCCCCACCTCTTCCCCCTTCTTCTCTTCACTCTTTTTCTTCATCATCTTTTTTAGAGTTATGGTCCTTGTGGTATCATGATTAAAGTTTCCTGATACACACATAGATCTCCTCCTCTCTGTCAACTCTTTATTAAAATGTTTCTCAAACATTAATGTGAGCATGAATTCTCTATTCAGTGTGTACTGAATCTGAAATTGCAAATTCTGATTCAGTAGGTTTGAGGCAGGAAGAGAACCTGCATGCAAACTGGCTCCTAGATGATACTGGTGATGCTGGTCCAGGAAAGTCAACTTTAGGAAAAGTATAGATTTAGATTCCTACCAACTTTCTGTCTACATGATTGTCTCAAAAAGATCTGAAGTCAAAGATTCACATTCTAACCTGACATCAGTTTTCTACAATTATGATTACACATTATGGAGGTTTTGCTGCATAATGAAGTATGATTTTGATAGTAAACCTAGAGGACTGAGAGATTGCTAAAGGCAAAATAAAACCAAACACACAGAGGGAGATAGAAATAAATGTTATATGCTGAGATCTCAAAAACGTGAGAAGTAAATCTTTCTGTTGAATTAGAAAGATTGATTCTCAATAGCCTGTGGCTTGGAGAGGGGAAGCAATAATTCCTGGCCTTGATTCTACTCTCTGCTGCCAGGGGACCTTTGCTTTGTAGCTATTTTATCCACAGTGGACAGATATTTTTGTTAAGTCCCCACACTATTTCAAATGCAAAAGATGGTGCTTCCTACACTTTCCCCCAGGTGAAGATCAGATTCACCTGTCACCCTCCTAAACAGGACTCACAAAACATAGAAGCTTTACCTGGGAGTGAAATCTCTTTCATCTGAATTTGCTAGGTTGACAAGTCTAAGACCCGACACCACTCATCACCCTGATCTGACCTCATCTGAGCCCATTATCTTTAATTTTACATGCAGCTTCTATAATAAATATGAAGTGGAATTTTCCTCTTTTTACAAACATTTGTTGTGAGTAGCATAAACATTTTGACTCTGTATTATTTTATAAGTTTTCTGATGCATACAATTAGTGTGGATATAAATCAAAATGATGGCAGTCCTTCTACGGTTTTTTGAAGTTCCCAGGAGAGCTGTTGGGGTCTTTAATTGCTTACTAATGTAAAAATATCATTGTTAGTAAAGCATAAATCACAGCAATTTTGCCCACTAGAGGCTAAAAGCAGCACAAGATGTGGTAATTAAGATATACTAATAGACCTGGCAATTTCTATAATAGGAGCTTTTAACAACGTAAGAAAAGAATGTCATCTCTTATGCTACAGTTAGGCAACAAATAAAATAGGAAGTTTTCCTCTTGCAAAAGAGATCACCCTGCTTAAGAAACAATAGCCAGAAAGCAGGTGAGAAAGTGTTTTTTCTTTCTTATTCTGTTGTTTTCCTAGTCACGTGGCAGCTTATGAGTATAACCTTAGCGTGCGAATTAGCTTCATAAATTTTAAAGATGAGGAGGATCTTTGGAACCTAATTTCTTTGTTTTCATGACTGGGAAACTGAGACTAAGACAAATAAAATAGCTGGTGTTAGCTAATTGGGAGCAGAGCTGGGACTAGAAACAGGCACTTGCTTCCCAGTGAAGGGCCCTTTCTATTTTTTTAGTTTTGTATGTCACCAAAGACCTTCAAAAGTTTTCAAACCTTGAATATTCTTTTTCCTAGTTTATACTCCCCTCCTTTTTCCATGATGTTTGGTGTATCTCCTTTGAAGAATCCTTGAAGCTGGGCATCATTGGTAACATTTGGATTGCATAGTAGGAAATTATTTGTTTTGGGCTACTAGGAACAGCAAAGACCCCACCTCTTTTGAGGGATAGGAAAAAAAATGTGTCTCCAGATCAAAGCTAAAGCTTACCTATGGCTTCTAAAGTGAAATGAGAGTCTGTGTTAAAATAAGGAGTTGTGCTTTTCAGACATGATGTTCAGGAGCTGTATGCAACAACAACAAAAACAATCGATTTCTTCTTTCACACAAGTTAAACCCAATTAGCATTAATTAGAATTAAATTCACACAGGAGGGGAGCCACATTGAAAAGGCAAGCAACATCAATTCCATTTAACACCTCTTCACTCTTATATGGAGCCTTCCATCAAAGGCTGTCAAGATGTTTTCAGACCTAGAATGTTCTTTTCTTATTTTACTAAGTTTTTTTCTCTTTTCTCTCTATCTTACCCCATTTATTAATTGATCCATTAAGCTGGAACACCTGCAATACGTTGTATGTCATGCTGTGTGTACTAGGTAATAGGGATAGAAGATGATCAAAACCTCCTATTTTACCCTCCCTGATGGAATTTGCAGTCAAATGGAGGAGAAATACAGGAATCAAACATGCAAACAAGCACATATATAGTTGCAAATTGTAGTGTGATACATAAAAGTAAAGTCAGTTGCTTAATTATTTATGGGGTGACCTGGGCATAATATGTGAGCTAGGGAAGGATTATCTTAGGAGATAGAGAGAAGAGCATGTGAAAACATGTGAGTGATGAGCAAGGTCAGTGTGTTTATTTTATTTTTCAAAATAAAAATTTTTGAAAAATAGATTTCTCCAGATACTCCCAGAGAATGGATTATCACGGCGTGAGCTCAGAGATCATTGAAGAAGGCGTTTCAATAGTGCTGGTGAAAGAGGGTAGTGGCCAGAATTTTGGTGGTGACAATGAAGACAGAAAAATGGATGGAGAGGAGATGTATTTTGTAGGTACAATTGATAGGACTTAGCTGAAACATTTGATGTATGCAATATGGGAGAAGGGAAACTCAGGAATGCTTAGGAAGTTTACTTGAGTACCTGGTTAGTTTACAGTGTTGATGTGTATTAATTTAAGTATGGCCAGGGAAGAATGGGTTAGTGGAAACTGGGATGTTTGGGGTATACCTGAGGTACTTAGGTGATGATTCCTGTCTGGAGCACAGAGGAGTGGTCTTCTAGGGGTGCTGTGACATAAATTGAGTAATAGACAGGATATGATGAGAGAAAAAAGATGTATGCCTAATACCATGTCCTGGGGAAATCAGTGATTAGATGTTAGGGGAAGTAGGGCCATGGACATAGCTTGAAGACCAGGAAAGAACTTCAAGTGGGGGAAGTCATTTCACAAATGAGAAGGTGGTGAAATATACAAATATTTCTGAGAGTTTAGCAACTCATCAGATTTAGCAACACAACATCTTGACTGCCTTAATAAGAAAAGCTTGGTGGGTAGTGGGGCTGGTGAAATTTTGAGAGAAAACATTAGGTAGATAATTCCTGAGAAGGAAACAGGGAAAGATAGTCACAACTGGAGATAGATGTAGAATTAAAATAGTTATTTTAAGAAAACCAGGGTACTTTACAACATTGATAGGAGTGGTCAATGAAGGCATGGGAGACATGATGGAGAGACAAGATCACTAAAGGAACAAGGTGCTTGCGAGAAAAAGATGACATGTGGAGTGAGTGACCTTAAATAGAAGCAGAGGTGGTTTCTTCATTGAGACAGGAGAGAGCAGAGGGATGTTTTTGCAGGTAGGTGTGAGTTTTGTTGGTAGGAAGATGAAATGATTTGAGTTTCATGATTTCTCCTCACTGAAGTGTGAAAGGAGCTATAAGAAAAACAGGGAAGTGGATATGGGGAAAGTTTAACAGGAAGAAAAAACAGACATAATACTTTGCCATAAGAACTGAGAAACGGAGACTTCCCCAACGAGAAAGTTGTGCTGCCACATAGTGTGTGTGATTTTCTCCAGAAATGTTCAGCTACTGAGGTGAGACTCTTTTTTTTTTTTTTTTTTTTTTTTTTTT